>NW_026729202.1:87500-146407 GCF_030272615.1 Cryptomeria japonica
AGGACAGTTCGAGTGACAGGTCAAATCCAAGAGTTCCGAAGACTACCTCCAGGAACAATCGGGAACAAGACCGATTACAAGTCGTCGAGTCTGTTACTGGGCGAACACGAGATGCGCACAGGAAATCGATCAGCCCTCACAATGGCCCAAGGCCAGAGATCGGACTGCTACGATTTACCCCAACAATCATCGTGCCACTCTTCGCAGAGAGGTGATAGACGCCAACGAGCCCGCGCATAGCAATCGAGGTGTAAAAAGGGCGTTGAAGGCAGGAAACCTGGACGAAAGAGGCTACGAGGTCACCTCGAAGCGGTCTAAGAATCGGGCGCACTTGGGGCGACTACCAGTGCCAACCCCTTATCCCGCGGTGCGTCCGACACACAGAAATTTCCAAGGCGGCCAAGGAGCCTCCCCGCATAGCAATCGGGGTGTGAGGTTACGGATGCAGCATTGATAGCAATCGAGGTGTGAGGCGAAGGATGCAGAAGTGAGAGCCGAGGGATGTAGCAGAGATAGCAATCGGGGTGTGTGATGCAGAAGAGATAGCAATCGAGGTGTGCGGTGGGAAGGGCCCAGCAGCCAGAATGCATGAAGCGACGGATGAAGCAGTGATGACAACCGGGCTGTGAGGAGAGGAGGGATGCAGCCAAGAAAGCAATCAGGGCTCGAGGCAAGGGATGCATCAAGGATAGCAATCATGTTGTGAGGCGAGATTCCAAAGGCTAAACGTGAGAGGCTGCAGGGTCGACTCAGAGAGGTCTATGCATGTGAGAGGCTGAAAGCAAGGTCGACTCGGAGCGGTCTATGCATCGGGCGCGCTTGGGGCGACTACCAGTGCCAACCCCTTATCCCGCGACGCGTCCGACAAAGAGAACGTTCCAAGGCGGCAGAGGAGGTTACCAGCCGAAGGATGCAGTAGCAATAACAGGTATAGTTCCGCGGCGGCCGAGAAGACTCACCGCATAGGAATCGGGATGCGAGGCGAGGGATGCGGCGGGAAGGCCCCGACGGCTAAACGGAAGAGGCTGCAGGGCCGCCTCGGAATGGTCCAAGCATCGGATGCGATTGGGACGACTACCAGTGCCAACCCCTTATCCCGCGATGCGTCCGATACACAGATAGTTCCAAGGCGGCCGAGGAGCCTCACCGCATATCAATCGGGGTGCGAGGCGAGGGATGGGGCGGGAAGGCCCCAACGGCTAGACGGAAGAGGCTTCAGGGCCACCTCGGAATGGTCCAAGCATCGGACGCGCTTGGGGCGACTGCCAGTGCCAACCCCTTATCCCGCGATGCGTCCGATACACAGATGGTTCCAAGGCGGCCGAGGAGCCTCACCGCATAGCAATCGGGGGTGCGAGGCGAGGGATGGGGCGGGAAGGCCCCAACGGCTAGACGGAAGAGGCTTCAGGGCCGCCTAGGAATGGTCCAAGCATCGGACACGCTTGGGGCGACTACCAGTGACAGCCCCCTATCCCGCGATGCGTCCGATACGAAGATGGTTCCAAGGCGGCCGAGGAGCCTCACCGCATAGCAATCGGGGTGCGAGGTGGGGGATGCGGCGAGATGGCCCCAACGGCTAGACGGAAGAGGCCACAGGGCCGCGTCGGAATAGTCCAAGCATCGGACGCGCTTGGGGCGACTACCAGTGACAACCCCTTATCCCGCGATGCGTCCGATACGAAGATAGTTCCAAGGCGGCCGAGGAGCCTCACCGCATAGCAATCGGGGTGCGAGGTGGGGGATGCGGCGAGATGGCCCCAACGGCTAGACGGAAGAGGCTGCAGGGCCGCCTCGGAATAGTCCAAGCATCGGACGCGCTTGGGGCCACTACCAGTGACAACCCCTTATCCCGCAATGCGTCCGATACGAAGATAGTTCCAAGGCGGCCGAAGAGCCTCACCGCATAGCAATCGGGGTGCGAGGTGGGGGATGCGGCGAGATGGCCCCAACGGCTAGACGGAAGAGGCCACAGGGCCGCCTCGGAATAGTCCAAGCATCGGACGCGCTTGGGGCGACTACCAGTGACAACCCCTTATCCCGCGATGCGTCCGATACGAAGATAGTTCCCAGGCGGCCGAGGAGCCTCACCGCATAGCAATCGGGGTGCGAGGCGAGGGATGCGGCGAGATGGCCCCAAAGGCTAGACGGAAGAGGCTGCAGGGCTGCCTCGGAATAGTCCAAGCATCGGACGCGCTTGGGGCGACTACCACTGCCAACCCCTTATCCCGCGATGCGTTCGATACACAGATAGTTCCGAGGCGGCCGAGGAGGTGGGGGATGCAGCGAGATGGCCCCAACGGCTAGACGGAAGAGGCTGCAGGGCCGCCTCGGAATAGTCCAAGCATCGGACGCGCTTGGGGCGACTACCAGTGACAACCCCTTATCCCGCGATGCGTCCGATACACAGATAGTTCCGAGGCGGCCAAGGAGCCTCACCGCATAGCAATCGTGGTGCGAGGTGGGGGATGCGGCGAGATGGCCCCAACGGCTAGACGGAAGAGGCTGCAGGGCCGCCTCGGAATGGTCCAAGCATCGGATGCGCTTGGGGCGACTACCACTGCCAACCCCTTATCCCGCGATGCGTCCGATACACAGATAGTTCCAAGGCGGCCGAGGAGCCTCACAGCATAGCAATCAGGGTGCGAGGCGAGGGATGCGGCGAGAAAGCCCCAACGGCTAGAGGGAAGAGGCTTCAGGTCCGCCTCGGAATGGTCCAAGCATCGGACGCGCTTGGGGCGACTACCAGTGACAACCCCTTATCCCGCGACGCGTCCGATACACAGATAGTTCCAAGGCGGCCGAGGAGCCTCACCGCATAGCAATCGGGGTGCGAGGCGAGGGATGCGGCGAGAAGGACCCAACGGCTACACGGAAGAGGCTTCGGGGCCGCCTCGGAATGGTCCAAGCATCGGACGCGCTTGGGGCGACTACCAGTGACAACCCCTTATCCCGCGACGCGTCCGATACACAGATAGTTCCAAGGCGGCCGAGGAGCCTCACCGCATAGCAATCGGGGTGCGAGGCGAGGGATGCGGCGAGAAGGACCCAACGGCTACACGGAAGAGGCTTCGGGGCCGCCTCGGAATGGTCCAAGCATCGGACGCGCTTGGGGCGACTACCAGTGACAACCCCTTATCCCGCGACGCGTCCGATACACAGATAGTTCCAAGGCGGCCGAGGAGCCTCACCGCATAGCAATCGGGGTGCGAGGCGAGGGATGCGGCGAGAAGGACCCAACGGCTAGACGGAAGAGGCTTCGGGTCCGCCTCGGAATGGTCCAAGCATCGGACGCGCTTGGGGCGACTACCAGTGACAACCCCTTATCCCGCGACGCGTCCGATACACAGATAGTTCCAAGGCGGCCGAGGAGCCTCACCGCATAGCAATCGGGGTGCGAGGCGAGGGATGCGGCGAGAAGGACCCAACGGCTAGACGGAAGAGGCTTCGGGTCCGCCTCGGAATGGTCCAAGCATCGGACGCGCTTGGGGCGACTACCAGTGACAACCCCTTATCCCGCGACGCGTCCGATACACAGATAGTTCCGAGGCGGCCGAGGAGCCTCACCGCATAGCAATCGGGGTGCGAGGCGAAGGATGCGGCGAGAAGGACCCAACGGCTAGACGGAAGAGGCTTCGGGTCCGCCTCGGAATGGTCTAAGCATCGGACGCGCTTGGGGCGACTACCAGTGACAACCCCTTATCCCGCGACGCGTCCGATACACAGATAGTTCCAAGGCGGCCGAGGAGCCTCACCGCATAGCAATCGGGGTGCGAGGCGAGGGATGCGGCGAGAAGGACCCAACGGCTAGACGGAAGAGGCTTCAGGGCCGCCTCGGAATGGTCCAAGCATCGAACGCGCTTGGGGCGACTACCAGTGACAACCCCTTATCCCGCGACGCGTCCGATACACAGATAGTTCCGAGGCGGCCGAGGAGCCTCACCGCATAGCAATCGGGGTGCGAGGCGAGGGATGCGGCGAGAAGGACCCAACGGCTAGACGGAAGAGGCTTCAGGGCCGCCTCGGAATGGTCCAAGCATCGGACGCGCTTGGGGCGACTACCAGTGACAACCCCTTATCCCGCGACGCGTCCGATACACAGATAGTTCCGAGGCGGCCGAGGAGCCTCACCGCATAGCAATCGGGGTGCGAGGCGAGGGATGCGGCGAGAAGGACCCAACGGCTAGACGGAAGAGGCTTCAGGGCCGCCTCGGAATGGTCCAAGCATCGGACGCGCTTGGGGCGACTACCAATGACAACCCCTTATCCCGCGACGCGTCCGATACACAGATAGTTCCGAGGCGGCCGAGGAGCCTCACCGCATAGCAATCGGGGTGCGAGGCGAGGGATGCGGCGAGAAGGACCCAACGGCTAGACGGAAGAGGCTTCAGGGCCGCCTCGGAATGGTCCAAGCATCGGACGCGCTTGGGGCGACTACCAGTGACAACCCCTTATCCCGCGACGCGTCCGATACACAGATAGTTCCGAGGCGGCCGAGGAGCCTCACCGCATAGCAATCGGGGTGCGAGGCGAGGGATGCGGCGAGAAGGACCCAACGGCTAGACGGAAGAGGCTTCAGGGCCGCCTCGGAATGGTCCAAGCATCGGACGCGCTTGGGGCGACTACCGTTGCCAACCCCTTATCCCGCGATGCGTCTGATACACAGATAGTTCCGAGGCGGCCGAGGAGCCTCACCGCATAGCAATCGGGTTGCGAGGCAGATTATTGGGAAGGGAACCCCCTGGGATGCGGCTCAAGCAGTGCCCAAAGGGACTGGAATGCGGAATCACATCGAGAGACCCAAATGCTATACGAGGGCTCAAATCGAATTATCGATTTGGCCACGACATGGACGCATCGGAACGACTACCTTTGCCGAACCACTCGCAATTGCATCCATACCGAAACCAATAGACATTTCCGTTAGAGCCCTCGCATAGCATTCGGGAATCTCGCATGCCCCTCTAAATCGACCAATGCTGGCGCTCAATGAAAATCCGAGCGCTACCACCGTTCGAGCGCCAGCATTGGTCGAGTTAGAGGGGCACGGGGGAGAATGCTCCAGTCAACACCTCCCCTATATAAGTTATTTGTCCGATTCTCGCACAACCGTAGTCTGCCTCGTCGAATCAAACAACGGTCCCAGATTCCGACTTCCGTTCCGTAGAGACCCAAAAGCTAGATGGAGGCTCGCAAGAAAGAGAGTCGGCGCATAGCAATCGGGTTTCTCGAACGTTTAGGGACCGAGCTCACTTGCGGATAGGGCAAAATCCGCCAAGCAACCCAAAAGCTAGACGGGGGCTCGAATCGAATCGCCTAGGCGGCCACAACAACGACGTGTTGGATCGACTACCAGTGCCAAACCATTCAGCAAGACTAGTCTGTGTCGAGGCCGGATAGAGATTCTCAGAGAGCGCCCGCATAGCATTTAGGAGACCTGCCGCGTCCCTCACACTCGACAAATGGTGGTGCACGTTTATAAATCCGAGCGATCCCAACCCTTTCAAGCACCAACATCGGTCGAGATAGAGGGGCACGGAGGGGGCTGCGTGAGACAACACAGTCCCCTATATAAGTTATTTGTCCGATTCTCACACATCCGAAGAATGGTCATCAAATCGGACAACAGCCCAAACTTCCGACTTCCGTCCCAGAAAGCCCAAGAGCTATCTAAAACGTTCATGGCCGGAACTCGATCGCGGCTATACCAGTCCGCCAAGCAACCCAAAAGCTAGACTGGAGCTCTAGTCGAATCACCTCTGTGGCCATTGCAAGGACGTGTTGGAGCGACTACCATTGCCGAACCATTCCGCAGGTCGAGTCCATACCAAGGCCGCATAGAGATTCACGATGAGCTCCTGCATAGCAATCAGGAGACTTGCCGTGTCCATCACAATCGATAAATCCTGGTGCAAGATTTTTGCATCCGAGCGCTCCAACCAGTCGAGCACCAGCATCAATCGACATAAACGGGCACGGGGGGAGGATGCTCGAGAACACTACCTCCCCTATATAAGTTATTTGTCCGATTCTCAAGCAGCCGAAGTCTGGTCATCGAATCGGGTCAAAGACCACAACTTCCGACTTTACCCACAATGCAAGTCATCGAATCGAACATCGGCCCCCGAGTCGGACTCCATGCGTATGTCAGGTCATCGGACCCAAATTCCGCCTTCCTGCGCATGGCGGGCCATCAATATCAACTCGGTCATCGGACCCAAACTCCGCCTTTTTGCGTATGGCACGCCTTCAAATCGGTCATCGGACCCAAATTCCGCCTTCCTGTGCATGGCGGGCCATCAACATCAACTCGGTCATCGGACCCAAATTCCGCCTTTCTGCGCATGGCACGCCATCAACTCGGTCATCGGACCCAAATTCCGCCTTCCTGCGCATGGCAGGTCATCGGACACAAATTCAGACCTCGCCAATATGCCTACGTATCGAATCGGTCATCGGACCCAACTTCCGACTTCATCCATACTGTAGGGTCTTTGAGGTTGGCGCGGTGCGCTCAACCCAGGGAGTCGACCCATCGAAGCATACACCTCCCCTATATAAGCTATTTGTCCGATTCCCACACCTGTGTAGTTTGCACCTCTGACCAGGACATCGACCCCAACTTCCGAACTCGACTGCAACGACGGCACCAGCGCCTTGGTGCGCACCTTGCGACGCACAGTCCCAACATTCGCCTTCCTGCACATGGCAGGTCATCGGACCCAAATTCCGACCTCGCGAGTATGCCTACATATCGAATCGGTCATCGGACCCAACTTCCGACTTCATCCATACCGTAGGGTCTTTGAGGTTGGCGCGGTGCGCTCAACCCGGGGAGTCGACCCAACGAAGCATACACCTCCCCTATATAAGCTATTTGTCCGATTCCCACACCTGTGTAGTTTGCACCTCCGATCAAGACATCGACCCCAACTTCCGAACTCGCCTCCAACGACCGAACCAGCGCCTTGGTGCGCACCTTGCAACGCACAGTGCCAACATTCGCCTTCCTGCACGTGGCAGGTCATCGGACCCAAATTCCGACCTCGCGAGTATGCCTACATATCGAATCGGTCATCGGACCCAACTTCCGACTTCATCCATACCGTAGGGTCTTTGAGGTTGGCGCGGTGCGCTCAACCCGGGGAGTCGACCCAACGAAGCATACACCTCCCCTATATAAGCTATTTGTCCGATTCCCACACCTGTGTAGCTTGCACCTCCGATCAGGACATCGACCCCAACTTCCGAACTCGACTAAAAAGACCGCACCAGCGCCTTGGTGTGCACCTTGCAACGCACAGTGTCAACATTCGCCTTCCTGCACATGGCAGGTCATCGGACCCAAATTCCGACCTCATGAGCATACCTACTAATCGAATTGGTCATCGGACCCAACTTCCGACTTCATCCATACCGTAGGGTCTTTGAGGTTGGCGCGGTGCGCTCAACCTGGGGAGTCGACCCATCGAAGCATACACCTCCCCTATATAAGCTATTTGTCCGATTCCGACACCTGTGTAGTTTGCACCTCCGCTCAGGACATCGACCCCAACTTCCGAACTCGCCTGCAACGACCGAACCAGCGCCTTGGTGCGCACCAAAAGTGCGCACTTTTGGAGGGCACTTTTGTGCGCTCCAAAGGTGCGCACTTTTGGAGGGCACTTTTCTGCGCTCCAAAGGTGCGCACTTTTGGAGGGCACTTTTTGGAGGGCACTTTTCTGCGCTCCAAAGGTGCGCACTTTTGGAGGGCACTTTTTGGAGGGCACTTTTCTGCGCTCCAAAGGTGCGCACTTTTGGAGGGCACTTTTTGGAGGGCACTTTTCTGCGCTCCAAAGGTGCGCACTTTTGGAGGGCACTTTTTGGAGGGCACTTTTCTGCGCTCCAAAGGTGCGCACTTTTGGAGGGCACTTTTTGGAGGGCACTTTTCTGCGCTCCAAAGGTGCGCACTTTTGGAGGGCACTTTTCTGCGCTCCAAAGGTGCGCACTTTTGGAGGGCACTTTTTGGAGGGCACTTTTCTGCGCTCCAAAGGTGCGCACTTTTGGAGGGCACTTTTCTGCGCTCCAAAGGTGCGCACTTTTGGAGGGCACTTTTTGGAGGGCACTTTTCTGCGCTCCAAAGGTGCGCACTTTTGGAGGGCACTTTTGTGCACTCCAAAGGTGCGCACTTTTGGAGGGCACTTTTCCTGTGCTCCAAAGGTGCACACCTAGGTGAGCACCTTCGACCACACCTTGTAGCACACCAAACTCTGACTTTCGACTTCATCCGCAATGCAGGGTCTTTGAGGTTGGCGCAATGCGCACAACCAGGGGAGTCGACCCATCAAACCCAACACCTCCCCTATATAAGCTATTTGTCTGATTCTCATACATGCGTAGCCTGCAGGAGCAATTAGGACATCGACCCCAACTTTCGGCTTCTAAACGAAAACAAGGTCTTTGAGGTTGGTGTAATGCGAACAACTAGGGGAGTCAACCCATCAAACCCAACACCTCCCCTATATAAGCTATTTGTCTGATTCTCATACATGTGTAGTCTACAGGAGCAATTAGGACATCGACCCCAACTTTTGACTTCTTAACGAAAACAAGGTCTTTGAGGTTGACGTAATGCGCACAACCAGGGGAGTCGACCCATCAAACCCAACACCTCCCCTATATAAGCTATTTGTCCGATTCTCATACATGTGTAGCCTGCAGGAGCCATTAGGACATTGACCCCAACTTTTGACTTCTTAACGAAAACAAGGTCTTTGAGGTTGGCGTAATGCGCACAACCAAGGGAGTTGACCCATCAAACCCAACACCTCCCCTATATAAGCTATTTGTCTGATTCTCATACATGTGTAGCCTGCAACAACGATTAGGACATCCACCCCAACTTCTGAATTCGTCTGCGTTGACCGCACCAAAGGTGCACGCCTTGGTGCTCACCAAAATCCGACTTCCGACTTCTTCTGCTATGCGGGGTCTTTGAGGTTGGCGCAGTGCGCACAACCAGGGGAGTCAACCCACCGAATGCAACACCTCCCCTATATAAGCTATTTGTCTGATTCTCATACATGCGTAGACTGCAGCAATGATTAGGACATCCACCCCAACTTTTGACTTCTTAAACAAGACAGGGTCTTTGAAGTTGGTGCAGTGCACACAACCAGGGGAGTCGACCCATCAAACGCAACACCTCCCCTATATAAAGCTATTTGTCCGATTCTCATACGTGTAGTCTGCAGCAGCGATTAGGACATCGACCCCAACTTCCGAATTCGTTTGCATTGACCGCACCAAAGGTGCACGCCTTGGTGTGCACCCTGGAGTGCACTTTGGTGCTCACCTCGGTGCACACTTTGGTGTGCACCTCGGTGTGCACCAAAGGTGCGCACCTTGGAGCGCACCAAAGGTGTACACTTTGGAGCGCACCACATAGGGTCTTTGAGAGGTTGGCGCAGTGCGCACACCAAGGTGGGTGTTGAGGTGCGTGCCGAGGTGGGTGGGTGCTAGGGTGCGCTCCATGGTGGGTGCCAGGGTGGGTGCGTGCTAGGGTGGATTCCAAAGAGGGTCATAGGGTGGGTGCCAAGGTGGGTTGGTGATATAGTGGGTTCAAAGGTGGGTACTAGGGTGGGTTCCAAGGTGGGTCACAAGTTGGGTGCCAGGATGCGTGGGTGTTAGGTTGGGTGCCAAGGTGGGCTCCTGCGTGGGTGGGTGCTAGGGTGGGTTTCAAGGTGGACGCGAGGGCGGGTGCCAAGGTGGGTAACAAGTTGGGTGTTAGGATGGGTGAGTGCTAGAGTGGGTGCCAAGGTGGGTGGGTGCTAAGGTGGATGCCAAGGTGGTTCACAGGGTGGGTGGGTTCTAGGGTGAGTTCCAAGGTGGGTCACAGGTTCAGTGCTAGGGTGGGTGTCAAGGCGGGTGTCGAGGTGCCTGGGTGCTAGGGTGTGGATGCCAATGTGGGTCATAGGGTGGGTACTAGGGTGGGCTGCAATGTGGGTGCCAAGGTGGGTAACATGCTCGGTGGGTTCTAAATTGGGTGCCAGGGTGGGTGTGCACCCACCTTGCCCGAGGTGGGTGCCAAGGTGCCAGTGTGGGTGGGTGCTAAGGTGGATGCCAAGGTGGGTGAGAAGGTGGGTGATAGGTTGAGTGGTAGGATGGGTGGGTGCCAAGATGGGTCACAGGGTGGGTGCAAGGGTGGGTAGGTGCTAGGGTTGGTGTCAGGGTGGGTGGGTGCTAGGTTGGGTTCCAAGGTGGGTGCGAGGGTGAGTGTCAAGGTGGGTCACAGGTTAGGTGCTAGGATGGGTGAGTGCTAGGGTGCAAAGGTGCCAGGGTGGGTGCTAGGATGGGTCGATGCTAGGGTGAGTGGCAAGGTGGGTCCACAAGTGTCAAGGTGGGTGCCGAGGTGGGTGCCAAGTCGGCGACTGCTATGGTGGATGCCAAGGTGGGTCACGGGGTGGGTGCCAAGTTGCTAGGTTGGGTTCCAAGGTGGGTGCCAACGTGGGTGCTAGGGTGCGTGGGTTAAAGGGTGTGTCACAACGTGGGTGCCAGGATGGGTGCGCACCCACACTGGCCAAGACGGGTGCGGGTGCAAGGTTGGGTTCCAAGCCCGGTCACAGGCTGGGTGCTAGGATGGGTGGGTGCCAAGGTGGGCACCAGGGTGGGTGCACCCACCCTGGCCAAGGTGGGTCACGGGGTGGGTCCTAGGGTGGGTAACGGGGTGGGTACTAAGGTGCGTGCCAAGGTGGGTCATAGGGTGGGTGCCAAGGTGGGCACCAGGGTGGGTGTGCACCAACCCTAGCCAGGGTAGGTCACGGGGTGGTTGTCGGGGTGGGCGTCAAGGAGCCAAGGTGGGTGGCAAGTAGCCAAGTTGCGTGCCAAGGTGGGTGTCGGGGTGGGTGCCAAGGATCCAAGGTGGGTGCCAAGGAACCAAGGTGGGTGTCTGGGTGGGTGCCGAGGTGGGAGCCAGGGTGGGTCCCAAGGTGAGTGCAAAGGTGGGTGCCAGGGTCAAGGTGAGTGCCAATGTGGGTTCCAAGGTGCCAGGGTCAGGGTGAGTGCCAAT
This sequence comes from Cryptomeria japonica, assembly GCF_030272615.1. Classification (NCBI taxonomy): domain Eukaryota; kingdom Viridiplantae; phylum Streptophyta; class Pinopsida; order Cupressales; family Cupressaceae; genus Cryptomeria; species Cryptomeria japonica. The sequence continues at coordinate 98,545 of NW_026729202.1, forward strand.
GTGGGTTCAAAGGTGCTAAGTTGGGTGCGAGGTTGGGTGCGAGGGTGGGTGGGTGCCAAGGTGTGCTAGGTGGAAGCCCGGGTGGGTCGGCATCCCATGGGTGTCGAGTTGGGTGCCTGATGGGTGCTTCTTGTCAAGTTTTAGTCGTCGGGACTCATTTCGAGCCTTAGAGGTCGTTTCTTGTCCGGTTGCCCTGTCTTCGACCTGGGAACCCAATTTTGGTCCTCGGGTCCCATTTTTTTTTGTCTCGCATCCCACTTTTGGCCTGTGGCCTTTTCGGGGTCGATTCTCGTTTTGGGCATCAGAGCATGTTTCTTCTCCTAAAACCCAATATTTGTTTATTAAGTCTCGGAACACATTTTTGTTCTCGTGGACCCATCATGGGTCTTGGAACGCATTTGTGGTCCTTGGGTCCCATTTTGCATCCCGAAACTTGTGTTTTGGTGCTTGATCCCTATTTTGGGTGCCCACCTTGCACCAAGTGCGCACCCGGGGCAAACCGAGCGCCTTGGTGCACCGGGGCAAGATCGAGCGTGCACCCGAGGCGCCCCGAACATGCACCAAGGTGCACTCGGCCCACATGTGAGCGCAGGTCGTTGCGCCCGAGGTGGTGTGTGGGCACCGCGTTGCAGACGGGACACTGCACGCACACGACGCCCCCTCCAGGTGCACGCACGTAGGCCGGGCCGGGTGCACACCCGACGCCCTAGCAAGGTGCGCGCACCCGGGCAGGGCTCACACTTGGCGAACGGGGCGCACTTCGCGAGGGAGGGTGTGCACCTCGACGGGGGTGGGTGGCCGGGGTGGATTCGCACGTGGGTCGCGGTTTGCTAAGTACACACTGCGACAAGCTCATAACGGGTGCGATCATACCAGCGTTAGTGCACCGGATCCCATCAGAACTCCGCAGTTAAGCGCGCTTGGGCCGGAGTAGTACTGGGATGGGTGACCTCCCGGGAAGTCCCGGTGTTGCACCCTTTTTTAGTTTTTCGCCGGGCGTCGCAATGCTATTTGAATAAACCTTTTGCCCGTTTGCGTTCTCGTCGGGGCCGGGCCGGGCCGGGGTGCGCTGCCCGCACTACCGCGCGCGCGGGGGCGACACCGAGCGCGCACCCGAGGCGCCCCGAGCACACAGGCCACGGTGCAACCCGGGCGTTGTGCGCGCACCCCGGTGCGCCCGAGGTGCTGCGCGCGCACCCAGGTGAAATCGGTGTGCACCTCGGCCAGTGCGCGCTCGGTCGAGTCGCGCACGTTGGCCAAGGTGCACGGTGATGTTTCTTACTCTAAGGTTCCGCACCAGACGCCCGGGACAGGTGAGCGAAGCTGGGCGGGGCCGGGTGCGCGGCCGGGGCAGGTGCACGCAGCTGGAGAGAGCTTTGGAGCACACTTCGGAGCGCACCAATGATGCGCTCCATTCAAAAGTTTCCTGAAAAGGCAAAAAAAGTTGAGATTATAGAATTTCCCACTTGAGAGATTGTAAAAAAAAAAAATTTAAAATGAAGGAAACGCGGGTGCCAAGGTGTGCGCAGCCCAGCCAAGGTGTGCGCACCAAGGCGCCCACCCTGGCGAAGGTGCACGCAAGGTGCGCACCCGAGGCAAACCGGACAATTAACCCAACTTTCGACTTCGCGCGCACCTTGGAGCGCACTTCGGAGCGCTCCTTGGTGCGCACCAATCTTGGGCACCTCGGAGTGCACCATGGCGCCCACCAAGGTGCGCACCCGGGGCAAACCGAGCTCCGACTTCGTGCGCACCTTGGAGCGCACGAAAGGTGCGCACCATGGCGCCCACCAAGGTGCGCAGCCCAGCCAAGGCGTGCGCATCAAGGTGCGCACCCTGGCGAAGGTGCGCACCCGGGGCAAACCGAGCTCCGACTTCGTGCGCACCTTGGAGCGCACAAAAGGTGCGCAACCCAGCCAAGGTGTGCGCACCCCGGTCAAACCGAGCTCCGAATCGTGCGCACCAGAGGTGCACGCCATCGTGCGCACCTTGGAGCACACTTCGGAGCCCTCCTTGGTGCGCGCCGATGTTGCGCACCTCGGAGCGCACCCGGGGAAAACAATGCAATTAACCCGACTTTCGACTTCGTGGGCACCTCGGAGCGCTCTCGGGTTCGCACCTCGGAGCACACCGAGGTGCGCACCTTTGATGCGCTGCCTTCACCAATTTCCAGAAAAGGCAAGAAAACATTGAGAAGGTGTGCGCACCGAGGTGCCCACCCTGGCGAAGGTGCACGCGAGGTGCGCACCCGGGGCAAACCGGGCTCCGACTTCGTGCACGCCGCACCTTGGAGCACACTTCGGAGCGCTCCTTGGTGCGCACCAGGGCGCGCAACCCAGCCGAGGTGCCCACCCCGGCGAAGGTGCACGCGAGGTGCGCACCCGGGGCAAACCGGGCTCCGACTTCGTGCACGCCATGGTGCCCACCGCGGCGAAGGTGCACGCGAGGTGCGCACCCGGGGCAAACCGGGCTCCGACTTCGTGCACGCCGCACCTTGGAGCACACTTCGGAGCGCTCCTTGGTGCGCACCATGGTGCCCACCAGGGCGCGCAACCCCGCCGAAGGTGCACGCGAGGTGCGCACCCGGGGCAAACCGGGCTCCGACTTCGTGCACGCCGCACCTTGGAGCACACTTCGGAGCGCTCCTTGGTGCGCACCATGGTGCCCACCAGGGCGCGCAACCCCGCCGAAGGTGCACGCGAGGTGCGCACCCGGGGCAAACCGGGCTCCGACTTCGTGCACGCCATGGTGCGCACCGCGGCGAAGGTGCGCACCCGGGGCAAACCGGGCTCCGACTTCGTGCACGCCGCACCTTGGAGCACACTTCGGAGCGCTCCTTGGTGCGCACCAGGGCGCGCAACCCAGCCGAGGTGCCCACCCCGGCGAAGGTGCACGCGAGGTGCGTACCCGGGGCAAACCGGGCTCCGACTTCGTGCACGCCGCACCTTGGAGCACACTTCGGAGCGCTCCTTGGTGCGCACCATGGTGCCCACCAGGCCGCGCAACCCAGCCAAGGTGTGCGCACCAAGGTGCACGCGAGGTGCGCACCCGGGGCAAACCGGGGTCCGACTTCGTGCACGCCGCACCTTGGAGCACACATCGGGGCGCTCCTGGGTTCGCACCGGCGTTGCGCACCGTGGTGGGCACCTCGGAGCACACCAAGGTGGGCAGCGAGGTGCGCACCTTTGATGCGATGCCTTCACTAATTTCCATAAAAGGCAAAAAAAAAACGAGATTTTAAAATTTCCGTTTTGAAAGATAGTGAGAAAAAGGGAATGCTGGTGCCATCTTGAGCCCGCCCTGGTGCGCAGCCCAGCCAAGGTGTGCGCACCAAGGTGCCCACCCTGGCGAAGGTGCGCGCCCGGGCAATTAACCCAACTTCCAACTTCGCGCGCGCCAGGGTGGGAGCGCACCCAACAACCGGGCCTGGGAAGAGCCAATGCGAGAAACCCCACCAAACGCTCTGACAAAAAAAGAGGGGGCGCTCCAGTAACCCCGCTTCGGAGCGCACCCTGGGCAAACCCAGCCAAGGTGCCCACCCCGGCCAAGGTGCAGGCGAGGTGCGCACCCGGGGCAAACCGGGCTCCGACAACGTGCACGCCGCACCTTGGAGCACACTTCGTAGCGCTCCCGGGTGCGCACCTCAGAGCACACCAAGGTGGGCAGCGAGGTGCGCACCTTTGATGCGCTGCCTTCACTAATTTCCAGAAAAGGCAAAAAAAAAGGAGATTTTAAAATTTCCGTTTTGAAAGATAGTGAAAAAAACGGAACGCGCGTGCCATCTTGAGCCCGCCCTGGTGCGCAGCCCAGGTAAGGTGCCCACCCTGGCAAAGGTGCGCACCCGGGCAATTAACCCTACTTCCGACTTCGTGCGCGCCAGGGTGGCAACCGGGCCTCGGAAGAGCCAATGCGAGAAACCCCACCAAACGCTCCGACAAAAAAAGAGGCGGCGCTCCAATAACCCCGCTTCGGAGCGCAGCCGGGGCAAACCCAGCCAAGGTGCCCACCCCGACGAAGGTGCACGCGAGGTGCGCACCCGGGGCAAACCGGGCTCCGACAACGTGCACGCAGCACCTTGGAGCACACTTCGAAGCACTCCCGGGTGCCCACCGGCGTTGCGCACCGTGGTGGGCAGCGAGGTGCGCACCTTTGATGCGCTGCCTTCACTAATTTCCAGAAAAAGGCAAAAAAAAATGAGATTTTAAAATTTCCGTTTTGAAAGATAGTGAAAAAAAAGGAACGCGGGTGCCATCTTGAGCCCGCCCTGGTGCGCAGCCCAGGCAAGGCATGCGCACCAAGGTGCCCACCCGAGGTGCACACCCGGGGCAAACCGGGCTCCGACTTCGTGCAGGCCGCACCTTGGAGCACACTTCGGAGCGCTCCTTGGTGCGCACCATGGTGCCCACCAGGGCGCGCAACCCAGCCAAGGTCTGCACACTAAGGTGCCCACCCCGGCGAAGGTGCACGCGAGGTGCGCACCCGGGGCAAACCGGGCTCCGACTTCGTGCACGCCATGGTGCCCACCGCGGCGAAGGTGCACGCGAGGTGCGCACCCGGGGCAAACCGGGCTCCGACTTCGTGCACGCCGCACCTTGGAGCACACTTCGGAGCGCTCCTTGGTGCGCACCATGGTGCCCACCAGGGCGCGCAACCCAGCCAAGGTGTGCGCACCAAGGTGCACGCGAGGTGCGCACCCGGGGCAAACCGGGGTCCGACTTCGTGCACGCCGCACCTTGGAGCACACATCGGAGCGCTCCCAGGTTCGCACCAGCGTTGCGCACCTTTGATGCGCTGCCTTCACTAATTTCCAGAAAAGGCAAAAAAAAACGATATTTTAAAATTTCCGTTCTGAAAGATAGTGAAAAAAACGGAACGCGGGTGCCATCTTGAGCCCTTCCTGGTGCGCAGCCCAGGCAAGTTGTGCGCACCAAGGTGCCCACCCTGGCGGAGGTGCGCGCCCGGGGCAAACCGGGCTCCGACTTCGTGCACTGCATGGTGCCCACCAAGGCGCGCAACCCAGCCAAGGTGCCCACCGCAGCGAAGGTGCACGCGAGGTGCACACCCGGGGCAAACCGGGCTCCGACTTCGTGCACGCCGCACCTTGGAGCACACTTCAGAGCGCTCCTTGGTGCGCACCAGGGCGCGCAACCCAGCCGAGGTGCCCACCCCGGCGAAGGTGCACGCGAGGTGCGCACCCGGGGCAAACCGGGCTCCGACTTCGTGCACGCCATGGTGCCCACCGCGGCGAAGGTGCGCACCCGGGGCAAACCGGGCTCCGACTTCGTGCACGCCGCACCTTGGAGCACACTTCGGAGCGCTCCTTGGTGCGCACCATGGTGCCCACCAGGCCGCGCAACCCAGCCAAGGTGTGCGCACCAAGGTGCACGCGAGGTGCGCACCCGGGGCAAACCGGGGTCCGACTTCGTGCACGCCGCACCTTGGAGCACACATCGGGGCGCTCCCGGGTTCGCACCGGCGTTGCGCACCGTGGTGGGCACCTCGGAGCACACCAAGGTGGGCAGCGAGGTGCGCACCTTTGATGCGATGCCTTCACTAATTTCCATAAAAGGCAAAAAAAAAACGAGATTTTAAAATTTCCGTTTTGAAAGATAGTGAGAAAAAGGGAATGCTGGTGCCATCTTGAGCCCGCCCTGGTGCGCAGCCCAGCCAAGGTTTGCGCACCAAGGTGCCCACCCTGGCGAAGGTGCGCGCCCGGGCAATTAACCCAACTTCCAACTTCGCGCGCGCCAGGGTGGGAGCGCACCCAACAACCGGGCCTGGGAAGAGCCAATGCGAGAAACCCCACCAAACTCTCTGACAAAAAAAGAGGGGGCGCTCCAGTAACCCCGCTTCGGAGCGCACCCTGGGCAAACCCAGCCAAGGTGCCCACCCCGGCCAAGGTGCAGGCGAGGTGCGCACCCGGGGCAAACCGGGCTCCGACAACGTGCACGCCGCACCTTGGAGCACACTTCGTAGCGCTCCCGGGTGCGCACCTCAGAGCACACCAAGGTGGGCAGCGAGGTGCGCACCTTTGATGCGCTGCCTTCACTAATTTCCAGAAAAGGCAAAAAAAAAAGGAGATTTTAAAATTTCCGTTTTGAAAGATAGTGAAAAAAACGGAACGCGCGTGCCATCTTGAGCCCGCCCTGGTGCGCAGCCCAGGTAAGGTGCCACCCTGGCAAAGGTGCGCACCCGGGCAATTAACCCTACTTCCGACTTCGTGCGCGCCAGGGTGGCAACCGGGCCTCGGAAGAGCCAATGCGAGAAACCCCACCAAACGCTCCGACAAAAAAAGAGGCGGCGCTCCAATAACCCCGCTTCGGAGCGCAGCCGGGGCAAACCAAGCCAAGGTGCCCACCCCGACGAAGGTGCACGCGAGGTGCGCACCCGGGGCAAACCGGGCTCCGACAACGTGCACGCAGCACCTTGGAGCACACTTCGAAGCACTCCCGGGTGCCCACCGGCGTTGCGCACCGTGGTGGGCAGCGAGGTGCGCACCTTTGATGCGCTGCCTTCACTAATTTCCAGAAAAAGGCAAAAAAAAATGAGATTTTAAAATTTCCGTTTTGAAAGATAGTGAAAAAAAAGGAACGCGGGTGCCATCTTGAGCCCGCCCTGGTGCGCAGCCCAGGCAAGGCATGCGCACCAAGGTGCCCACCCGAGGTGCACACCCGGGGCAAACCGGGCTCCGACTTCGTGCAGGCCGCACCTTGGAGCACACTTCGGAGCGCTCCTTGGTGCGCACCATGGTGCCCACCAGGGCGCACCCGAGGCAAACCGGGCTCCGACTTCGTGCACGCCGCACCTTGGAGCACACATCGGAGCGCTCCCAGGTTCGCACCAGCGTTGCGCACCTTTGATGCGCTGCCTTCACTAATTTCCAGAAAAGGCAAAAAAAAACGATATTTTAAAATTTCCGTTCTGAAAGATAGTGAAAAAAACGGAACGCGGGTGCCATCTTGAGCCCTTCCTGATGCGCAGCCCAGGCAAGTTGTGCGCACCAAGGTGCCCACCCTGGCGGAGGTGCGCGCCCGGGGCAAACCGGGCTCCGACTTCGTGCACTGCATGGTGCCCACCAAGGCGCGCAACCCAGCCAAGGTGCCCACCGCAGCGAAGGTGCACGCGAGGTGCGCACCCGAGGTGCACACCCGGGGCAAACCGGGCTCCGACTTCGTGCACGCCGCACCTTGGAGCACACTTCAGAGCGCTCCTTGGTACGCACCAGGGCGCGCAACCCAGCCAAGGTGCTCACCCCGGCGAAGGTGCACGCGAGGTGCGCACCCGGGGCAAACCGGGCTCGGACTTCGTGCACGCCGCACCTTGGAGCACACATCGGAGCGCTCCCGGGTTCGCACCAGCATTGCGCACCTTTGATGCGCTGCCTTCACTAATTTCCAGAAAAGGCAAAAAAAAGAAAAAAATGAGATTTTAAAATTTCCGTTTTGAAAGATAGTGAAAAAAACGGAACGCGGGTGCCATCTTGAGCCCGCCCTGGTGTGCAGCCCAGGCAAGTTGTGCGCACCAAGGCACCCACCCTGGCCAAGGTGGGTCACGGGGTGGGTCCTAGGGTGGGTAACGGGGTGGGTACTAAGGTGCGTGCCAAGGTGGGTCATAGGGTGGGTGCCAAGGTGGGCACCAGGGTGGGTGTGCACCAACCCTAGCCAGGGTAGGTCACGGGGTGGTTGTCGGGGTGGGCGTCAAGGAGCCAAGGTGGGTGGCAAGTAGCCAAGTTGCGTGCCAAGGTGGGTGTCGGGGTGGGTGCCAAGGATCCAAGGTGGGTGCCAAGGAACCAAGGTGGGTGTCTGGGTGGGTGCCGAGGTGGGAGCCAGGGTGGGTCCCAAGGTGAGTGCAAAGGTGGGTGCCAGGGTCAAGGTGAGTGCCAATGTGGGTTCCAAGGTGCCAGGGTCAGGGTGAGTGCCAATGTGGGTTCAAAGGTGCTAAGTTGGGTGCGAGGTTGGGTGCGAGGGTGGGTGGGTGCCAAGGTGTGCTAGGTGGAAGCCCGGGTGGGTCGGCATCCCATGGGTGTCGAGTTGGGTGCCTGATGGGTGCTTCTTGTCAAGTTTTAGTCGTCGGGACTCATTTCGAGCCTTAGAGGTCGTTTCTTGTCCGGTTGCCCTGTCTTCGACCTGGGAACCCAATTTTGGTCCTCGGGTCCCATTTTTTTTTGTCTCGCATCCCACTTTTGGCCTGTGGCCTTTTCGGGGTCGATTCTCGTTTTGGGCATCAGAGCATGTTTCTTCTCCTAAAACCCAATATTTGTTTATTAAGTCTCGGAACACATTTTTGTTCTCGTGGACCCATCATGGGTCTTGGAACGCATTTGTGGTCCTTGGGTCCCATTTTGCATCCCGAAACTTGTGTTTTGGTGCTTGATCCCTATTTTGGGTGCCCACCTTGCACCAAGTGCGCACCCGGGGCAAACCGAGCGCCTTGGTGCACCGGGGCAAGATCGAGCGTGCACCCGAGGCGCCCCGAACATGCACCAAGGTGCACTCGGCCCACATGTGAGCGCAGGTCGTTGCGCCCGAGGTGGTGTGTGGGCACCGCGTTGCAGACGGGACACTGCACGCACACGACGCCCCCTCCAGGTGCACGCACGTAGGCCGGGCCGGGTGCACACCCGACGCCCTAGCAAGGTGCGCGCACCCGGGCAGGGCTCACACTTGGCGAACGGGGCGCACTTCGCGAGGGAGGGTGTGCACCTCGACGGGGGTGGGTGGCCGGGGTGGATTCGCACGTGGGTCGCGGTTTGCTAAGTACACACTGCGACAAGCTCATAACGGGTGCGATCATACCAGCGTTAGTGCACCGGATCCCATCAGAACTCCGCAGTTAAGCGCGCTTGGGCCGGAGTAGTACTGGGATGGGTGACCTCCCGGGAAGTCCCGGTGTTGCACCCTTTTTTAGTTTTTCGCCGGGCGTCGCAATGCTATTTGAATAAACCTTTTGCCCGTTTGCGTTCTCGTCGGGGCCGGGCCGGGCCGGGGTGCGCTGCCCGCACTACCGCGCGCGCGGGGGCGACACCGAGCGCGCACCCGAGGCGCCCCGAGCACACAGGCCACGGTGCAACCCGGGCGTTGTGCGCGCACCCCGGTGCGCCCGAGGTGCTGCGCGCGCACCCAGGTGAAATCGGTGTGCACCTCGGCCAGTGCGCGCTCGGTCGAGTCGCGCACGTTGGCCAAGGTGCACGGTGATGTTTCTTACTCTAAGGTTCCGCACCAGACGCCCGGGACAGGTGAGCGAAGCTGGGCGGGGCCGGGTGCGCGGCCGGGGCAGGTGCACGCAGCTGGAGAGAGCTTTGGAGCACACTTCGGAGCGCACCAATGATGCGCTCCATTCAAAAGTTTCCTGAAAAGGCAAAAAAAGTTGAGATTATAGAATTTCCCACTTGAGAGATTGTAAAAAAAAAAAATTTAAAATGAAGGAAACGCGGGTGCCAAGGTGTGCGCAGCCCAGCCAAGGTGTGCGCACCAAGGCGCCCACCCTGGCGAAGGTGCACGCAAGGTGCGCACCCGAGGCAAACCGGACAATTAACCCAACTTTCGACTTCGCGCGCACCTTGGAGCGCACTTCGGAGCGCTCCTTGGTGCGCACCAATCTTGGGCACCTCGGAGTGCACCATGGCGCCCACCAAGGTGCGCACCCGGGGCAAACCGAGCTCCGACTTCGTGCGCACCTTGGAGCGCACGAAAGGTGCGCACCATGGCGCCCACCAAGGTGCGCAGCCCAGCCAAGGCGTGCGCATCAAGGTGCGCACCCTGGCGAAGGTGCGCACCCGGGGCAAACCGAGCTCCGACTTCGTGCGCACCTTGGAGCGCACAAAAGGTGCGCAACCCAGCCAAGGTGTGCGCACCCCGGTCAAACCGAGCTCCGAATCGTGCGCACCAGAGGTGCACGCCATCGTGCGCACCTTGGAGCACACTTCGGAGCCCTCCTTGGTGCGCGCCGATGTTGCGCACCTCGGAGCGCACCCGGGGAAAACAATGCAATTAACCCGACTTTCGACTTCGTGGGCACCTCGGAGCGCTCTCGGGTTCGCACCTCGGAGCACACCGAGGTGCGCACCTTTGATGCGCTGCCTTCACCAATTTCCAGAAAAGGCAAGAAAACATTGAGAAGGTGTGCGCACCGAGGTGCCCACCCTGGCGAAGGTGCACGCGAGGTGCGCACCCGGGGCAAACCGGGCTCCGACTTCGTGCACGCCGCACCTTGGAGCACACTTCGGAGCGCTCCTTGGTGCGCACCAGGGCGCGCAACCCAGCCGAGGTGCCCACCCCGGCGAAGGTGCACGCGAGGTGCGCACCCGGGGCAAACCGGGCTCCGACTTCGTGCACGCCATGGTGCCCACCGCGGCGAAGGTGCACGCGAGGTGCGCACCCGGGGCAAACCGGGCTCCGACTTCGTGCACGCCGCACCTTGGAGCACACTTCGGAGCGCTCCTTGGTGCGCACCATGGTGCCCACCAGGGCGCGCAACCCCGCCGAAGGTGCACGCGAGGTGCGCACCCGGGGCAAACCGGGCTCCGACTTCGTGCACGCCGCACCTTGGAGCACACTTCGGAGCGCTCCTTGGTGCGCACCATGGTGCCCACCAGGGCGCGCAACCCCGCCGAAGGTGCACGCGAGGTGCGCACCCGGGGCAAACCGGGCTCCGACTTCGTGCACGCCATGGTGCGCACCGCGGCGAAGGTGCGCACCCGGGGCAAACCGGGCTCCGACTTCGTGCACGCCGCACCTTGGAGCACACTTCGGAGCGCTCCTTGGTGCGCACCAGGGCGCGCAACCCAGCCGAGGTGCCCACCCCGGCGAAGGTGCACGCGAGGTGCGTACCCGGGGCAAACCGGGCTCCGACTTCGTGCACGCCGCACCTTGGAGCACACTTCGGAGCGCTCCTTGGTGCGCACCATGGTGCCCACCAGGCCGCGCAACCCAGCCAAGGTGTGCGCACCAAGGTGCACGCGAGGTGCGCACCCGGGGCAAACCGGGGTCCGACTTCGTGCACGCCGCACCTTGGAGCACACATCGGGGCGCTCCCGGGTTCGCACCGGCGTTGCGCACCGTGGTGGGCACCTCGGAGCACACCAAGGTGGGCAGCGAGGTGCGCACCTTTGATGCGATGCCTTCACTAATTTCCATAAAAGGCAAAAAAAAAACGAGATTTTAAAATTTCCGTTTTGAAAGATAGTGAGAAAAAGGGAATGCTGGTGCCATCTTGAGCCCGCCCTGGTGCGCAGCCCAGCCAAGGTGTGCGCACCAAGGTGCCCACCCTGGCGAAGGTGCGCGCCCGGGCAATTAACCCAACTTCCAACTTCGCGCGCGCCAGGGTGGGAGCGCACCCAACAACCGGGCCTGGGAAGAGCCAATGCGAGAAACCCCACCAAACGCTCTGACAAAAAAAGAGGGGGCGCTCCAGTAACCCCGCTTCGGAGCGCACCCTGGGCAAACCCAGCCAAGGTGCCCACCCCGGCCAAGGTGCAGGCGAGGTGCGCACCCGGGGCAAACCGGGCTCCGACAACGTGCACGCCGCACCTTGGAGCACACTTCGTAGCGCTCCCGGGTGCGCACCTCAGAGCACACCAAGGTGGGCAGCGAGGTGCGCACCTTTGATGCGCTGCCTTCACTAATTTCCAGAAAAGGCAAAAAAAAAAGGAGATTTTAAAATTTCCGTTTTGAAAGATAGTGAAAAAAACGGAACGCGCGTGCCATCTTGAGCCCGCCCTGGTGCGCAGCCCAGGTAAGGTGCCCACCCTGGCAAAGGTGCGCACCCGGGCAATTAACCCTACTTCCGACTTCGTGCGCGCCAGGGTGGCAACCGGGCCTCGGAAGAGCCAATGCGAGAAACCCCACCAAACGCTCCGACAAAAAAAGAGGCGGCGCTCCAATAACCCCGCTTCGGAGCGCAGCCGGGGCAAACCCAGCCAAGGTGCCCACCCCGACGAAGGTGCACGCGAGGTGCGCACCCGGGGCAAACCGGGCTCCGACAACGTGCACGCAGCACCTTGGAGCACACTTCGAAGCACTCCCGGGTGCCCACCGGCGTTGCGCACCGTGGTGGGCAGCGAGGTGCGCACCTTTGATGCGCTGCCTTCACTAATTTCCAGAAAAAGGCAAAAAAAAATGAGATTTTAAAATTTCCGTTTTGAAAGATAGTGAAAAAAAAGGAACGCGGGTGCCATCTTGAGCCCGCCCTGGTGCGCAGCCCAGGCAAGGCATGCGCACCAAGGTGCCCACCCGAGGTGCACACCCGGGGCAAACCGGGCTCCGACTTCGTGCAGGCCGCACCTTGGAGCACACTTCGGAGCGCTCCTTGGTGCGCACCATGGTGCCCACCAGGGCGCGCAACCCAGCCAAGGTCTGCACACTAAGGTGCCCACCCCGGCGAAGGTGCACGCGAGGTGCGCACCCGGGGCAAACCGGGCTCCGACTTCGTGCACGCCATGGTGCCCACCGCGGCGAAGGTGCACGCGAGGTGCGCACCCGGGGCAAACCGGGCTCCGACTTCGTGCACGCCGCACCTTGGAGCACACTTCGGAGCGCTCCTTGGTGCGCACCATGGTGCCCACCAGGGCGCGCAACCCAGCCAAGGTGTGCGCACCAAGGTGCACGCGAGGTGCGCACCCGGGGCAAACCGGGGTCCGACTTCGTGCACGCCGCACCTTGGAGCACACATCGGAGCGCTCCCAGGTTCGCACCAGCGTTGCGCACCTTTGATGCGCTGCCTTCACTAATTTCCAGAAAAGGCAAAAAAAAACGATATTTTAAAATTTCCGTTCTGAAAGATAGTGAAAAAAACGGAACGCGGGTGCCATCTTGAGCCCTTCCTGGTGCGCAGCCCAGGCAAGTTGTGCGCACCAAGGTGCCCACCCTGGCGGAGGTGCGCGCCCGGGGCAAACCGGGCTCCGACTTCGTGCACTGCATGGTGCCCACCAAGGCGCGCAACCCAGCCAAGGTGCCCACCGCAGCGAAGGTGCACGCGAGGTGCACACCCGGGGCAAACCGGGCTCCGACTTCGTGCACGCCGCACCTTGGAGCACACTTCAGAGCGCTCCTTGGTGCGCACCAGGGCGCGCAACCCAGCCGAGGTGCCCACCCCGGCGAAGGTGCACGCGAGGTGCGCACCCGGGGCAAACCGGGCTCCGACTTCGTGCACGCCATGGTGCCCACCGCGGCGAAGGTGCGCACCCGGGGCAAACCGGGCTCCGACTTCGTGCACGCCGCACCTTGGAGCACACTTCGGAGCGCTCCTTGGTGCGCACCATGGTGCCCACCAGGCCGCGCAACCCAGCCAAGGTGTGCGCACCAAGGTGCACGCGAGGTGCGCACCCGGGGCAAACCGGGGTCCGACTTCGTGCACGCCGCACCTTGGAGCACACATCGGGGCGCTCCCGGGTTCGCACCGGCGTTGCGCACCGTGGTGGGCACCTCGGAGCACACCAAGGTGGGCAGCGAGGTGCGCACCTTTGATGCGATGCCTTCACTAATTTCCATAAAAGGCAAAAAAAAAACGAGATTTTAAAATTTCCGTTTTGAAAGATAGTGAGAAAAAGGGAATGCTGGTGCCATCTTGAGCCCGCCCTGGTGCGCAGCCCAGCCAAGGTTTGCGCACCAAGGTGCCCACCCTGGCGAAGGTGCGCGCCCGGGCAATTAACCCAACTTCCAACTTCGCGCGCGCCAGGGTGGGAGCGCACCCAACAACCGGGCCTGGGAAGAGCCAATGCGAGAAACCCCACCAAACTCTCTGACAAAAAAAGAGGGGGCGCTCCAGTAACCCCGCTTCGGAGCGCACCCTGGGCAAACCCAGCCAAGGTGCCCACCCCGGCCAAGGTGCAGGCGAGGTGCGCACCCGGGGCAAACCGGGCTCCGACAACGTGCACGCCGCACCTTGGAGCACACTTCGTAGCGCTCCCGGGTGCGCACCTCAGAGCACACCAAGGTGGGCAGCGAGGTGCGCACCTTTGATGCGCTGCCTTCACTAATTTCCAGAAAAGGCAAAAAAAAAAGGAGATTTTAAAATTTCCGTTTTGAAAGATAGTGAAAAAAACGGAACGCGCGTGCCATCTTGAGCCCGCCCTGGTGCGCAGCCCAGGTAAGGTGCCACCCTGGCAAAGGTGCGCACCCGGGCAATTAACCCTACTTCCGACTTCGTGCGCGCCAGGGTGGCAACCGGGCCTCGGAAGAGCCAATGCGAGAAACCCCACCAAACGCTCCGACAAAAAAAGAGGCGGCGCTCCAATAACCCCGCTTCGGAGCGCAGCCGGGGCAAACCAAGCCAAGGTGCCCACCCCGACGAAGGTGCACGCGAGGTGCGCACCCGGGGCAAACCGGGCTCCGACAACGTGCACGCAGCACCTTGGAGCACACTTCGAAGCACTCCCGGGTGCCCACCGGCGTTGCGCACCGTGGTGGGCAGCGAGGTGCGCACCTTTGATGCGCTGCCTTCACTAATTTCCAGAAAAAGGCAAAAAAAAATGAGATTTTAAAATTTCCGTTTTGAAAGATAGTGAAAAAAAAGGAACGCGGGTGCCATCTTGAGCCCGCCCTGGTGCGCAGCCCAGGCAAGGCATGCGCACCAAGGTGCCCACCCGAGGTGCACACCCGGGGCAAACCGGGCTCCGACTTCGTGCAGGCCGCACCTTGGAGCACACTTCGGAGCGCTCCTTGGTGCGCACCATGGTGCCCACCAGGGCGCACCCGAGGCAAACCGGGCTCCGACTTCGTGCACGCCGCACCTTGGAGCACACATCGGAGCGCTCCCAGGTTCGCACCAGCGTTGCGCACCTTTGATGCGCTGCCTTCACTAATTTCCAGAAAAGGCAAAAAAAAACGATATTTTAAAATTTCCGTTCTGAAAGATAGTGAAAAAAACGGAACGCGGGTGCCATCTTGAGCCCTTCCTGATGCGCAGCCCAGGCAAGTTGTGCGCACCAAGGTGCCCACCCTGGCGGAGGTGCGCGCCCGGGGCAAACCGGGCTCCGACTTCGTGCACTGCATGGTGCCCACCAAGGCGCGCAACCCAGCCAAGGTGCCCACCGCAGCGAAGGTGCACGCGAGGTGCGCACCCGAGGTGCACACCCGGGGCAAACCGGGCTCCGACTTCGTGCACGCCGCACCTTGGAGCACACTTCAGAGCGCTCCTTGGTACGCACCAGGGCGCGCAACCCAGCCAAGGTGCTCACCCCGGCGAAGGTGCACGCGAGGTGCGCACCCGGGGCAAACCGGGCTCGGACTTCGTGCACGCCGCACCTTGGAGCACACATCGGAGCGCTCCCGGGTTCGCACCAGCATTGCGCACCTTTGATGCGCTGCCTTCACTAATTTCCAGAAAAGGCAAAAAAAAGAAAAAAATGAGATTTTAAAATTTCCGTTTTGAAAGATAGTGAAAAAAACGGAACGCGGGTGCCATCTTGAGCCCGCCCTGGTGTGCAGCCCAGGCAAGTTGTGCGCACCAAGGCACCCACCCTGGCCAAGGTGGGTCACGGGGTGGGTCCTAGGGTGGGTAACGGGGTGGGTACTAAGGTGCGTGCCAAGGTGGGTCATAGGGTGGGTGCCAAGGTGGGCACCAGGGTGGGTGTGCACCAACCCTAGCCAGGGTAGGTCACGGGGTGGTTGTCGGGGTGGGCGTCAAGGAGCCAAGGTGGGTGGCAAGTAGCCAAGTTGCGTGCCAAGGTGGGTGTCGGGGTGGGTGCCAAGGATCCAAGGTGGGTGCCAAGGAACCAAGGTGGGTGTCTGGGTGGGTGCCGAGGTGGGAGCCAGGGTGGGTCCCAAGGTGAGTGCAAAGGTGGGTGCCAGGGTCAAGGTGAGTGCCAATGTGGGTTCCAAGGTGCCAGGGTCAGGGTGAGTGCCAATGTGGGTTCAAAGGTGCTAAGTTGGGTGCGAGGTTGGGTGCGAGGGTGGGTGGGTGCCAAGGTGTGCTAGGTGGAAGCCCGGGTGGGTCGGCATCCCATGGGTGTCGAGTTGGGTGCCTGATGGGTGCTTCTTGTCAAGTTTTAGTCGTCGGGACTCATTTCGAGCCTTAGAGGTCGTTTCTTGTCCGGTTGCCCTGTCTTCGACCTGGGAACCCAATTTTGGTCCTCGGGTCCCATTTTTTTTTGTCTCGCATCCCACTTTTGGCCTGTGGCCTTTTCGGGGTCGATTCTCGTTTTGGGCATCAGAGCATGTTTCTTCTCCTAAAACCCAATATTTGTTTATTAAGTCTCGGAACACATTTTTGTTCTCGTGGACCCATCATGGGTCTTGGAACGCATTTGTGGTCCTTGGGTCCCATTTTGCATCCCGAAACTTGTGTTTTGGTGCTTGATCCCTATTTTGGGTGCCCACCTTGCACCAAGTGCGCACCCGGGGCAAACCGAGCGCCTTGGTGCACCGGGGCAAGATCGAGCGTGCACCCGAGGCGCCCCGAACATGCACCAAGGTGCACTCGGCCCACATGTGAGCGCAGGTCGTTGCGCCCGAGGTGGTGTGTGGGCACCGCGTTGCAGACGGGACACTGCACGCACACGACGCCCCCTCCAGGTGCACGCACGTAGGCCGGGCCGGGTGCACACCCGACGCCCTAGCAAGGTGCGCGCACCCGGGCAGGGCTCACACTTGGCGAACGGGGCGCACTTCGCGAGGGAGGGTGTGCACCTCGACGGGGGTGGGTGGCCG
Organism: Cryptomeria japonica; assembly: GCF_030272615.1. Lineage (NCBI taxonomy): Eukaryota > Viridiplantae > Streptophyta > Pinopsida > Cupressales > Cupressaceae > Cryptomeria > Cryptomeria japonica. The sequence goes on from NW_026729202.1 coordinate 115,191, forward strand.
GGGTGGATTCGCACGTGGGTCGCGGTTTGCTAAGTACACACTGCGACAAGCTCATAACGGGTGCGATCATACCAGCGTTAGTGCACCGGATCCCATCAGAACTCCGCAGTTAAGCGCGCTTGGGCCGGAGTAGTACTGGGATGGGTGACCTCCCGGGAAGTCCCGGTGTTGCACCCTTTTTTAGTTTTTCGCCGGGCGTCGCAATGCTATTTGAATAAACCTTTTGCCCGTTTGCGTTCTCGTCGGGGCCGGGCCGGGCCGGGGTGCGCTGCCCGCACTACCGCGCGCGCGGGGGCGACACCGAGCGCGCACCCGAGGCGCCCCGAGCACACAGGCCACGGTGCAACCCGGGCGTTGTGCGCGCACCCCGGTGCGCCCGAGGTGCTGCGCGCGCACCCAGGTGAAATCGGTGTGCACCTCGGCCAGTGCGCGCTCGGTCGAGTCGCGCACGTTGGCCAAGGTGCACGGTGATGTTTCTTACTCTAAGGTTCCGCACCAGACGCCCGGGACAGGTGAGCGAAGCTGGGCGGGGCCGGGTGCGCGGCCGGGGCAGGTGCACGCAGCTGGAGAGAGCTTTGGAGCACACTTCGGAGCGCACCAATGATGCGCTCCATTCAAAAGTTTCCTGAAAAGGCAAAAAAAGTTGAGATTATAGAATTTCCCACTTGAGAGATTGTAAAAAAAAAAAATTTAAAATGAAGGAAACGCGGGTGCCAAGGTGTGCGCAGCCCAGCCAAGGTGTGCGCACCAAGGCGCCCACCCTGGCGAAGGTGCACGCAAGGTGCGCACCCGAGGCAAACCGGACAATTAACCCAACTTTCGACTTCGCGCGCACCTTGGAGCGCACTTCGGAGCGCTCCTTGGTGCGCACCAATCTTGGGCACCTCGGAGTGCACCATGGCGCCCACCAAGGTGCGCACCCGGGGCAAACCGAGCTCCGACTTCGTGCGCACCTTGGAGCGCACGAAAGGTGCGCACCATGGCGCCCACCAAGGTGCGCAGCCCAGCCAAGGCGTGCGCATCAAGGTGCGCACCCTGGCGAAGGTGCGCACCCGGGGCAAACCGAGCTCCGACTTCGTGCGCACCTTGGAGCGCACAAAAGGTGCGCAACCCAGCCAAGGTGTGCGCACCCCGGTCAAACCGAGCTCCGAATCGTGCGCACCAGAGGTGCACGCCATCGTGCGCACCTTGGAGCACACTTCGGAGCCCTCCTTGGTGCGCGCCGATGTTGCGCACCTCGGAGCGCACCCGGGGAAAACAATGCAATTAACCCGACTTTCGACTTCGTGGGCACCTCGGAGCGCTCTCGGGTTCGCACCTCGGAGCACACCGAGGTGCGCACCTTTGATGCGCTGCCTTCACCAATTTCCAGAAAAGGCAAGAAAACATTGAGAAGGTGTGCGCACCGAGGTGCCCACCCTGGCGAAGGTGCACGCGAGGTGCGCACCCGGGGCAAACCGGGCTCCGACTTCGTGCACGCCGCACCTTGGAGCACACTTCGGAGCGCTCCTTGGTGCGCACCAGGGCGCGCAACCCAGCCGAGGTGCCCACCCCGGCGAAGGTGCACGCGAGGTGCGCACCCGGGGCAAACCGGGCTCCGACTTCGTGCACGCCATGGTGCCCACCGCGGCGAAGGTGCACGCGAGGTGCGCACCCGGGGCAAACCGGGCTCCGACTTCGTGCACGCCGCACCTTGGAGCACACTTCGGAGCGCTCCTTGGTGCGCACCATGGTGCCCACCAGGGCGCGCAACCCCGCCGAAGGTGCACGCGAGGTGCGCACCCGGGGCAAACCGGGCTCCGACTTCGTGCACGCCGCACCTTGGAGCACACTTCGGAGCGCTCCTTGGTGCGCACCATGGTGCCCACCAGGGCGCGCAACCCCGCCGAAGGTGCACGCGAGGTGCGCACCCGGGGCAAACCGGGCTCCGACTTCGTGCACGCCATGGTGCGCACCGCGGCGAAGGTGCGCACCCGGGGCAAACCGGGCTCCGACTTCGTGCACGCCGCACCTTGGAGCACACTTCGGAGCGCTCCTTGGTGCGCACCAGGGCGCGCAACCCAGCCGAGGTGCCCACCCCGGCGAAGGTGCACGCGAGGTGCGTACCTGGGGCAAACCGGGCTCCGACTTCGTGCACGCCGCACCTTGGAGCACACTTCGGAGCGCTCCTTGGTGCGCACCATGGTGCCCACCAGGCCGCGCAACCCAGCCAAGGTGTGCGCACCAAGGTGCACGCGAGGTGCGCACCCGGGGCAAACCGGGGTCCGACTTCGTGCACGCCGCACCTTGGAGCACACATCGGGGCGCTCCCGGGTTCGCACCGGCGTTGCGCACCGTGGTGGGCACCTCGGAGCACACCAAGGTGGGCAGCGAGGTGCGCACCTTTGATGCGATGCCTTCACTAATTTCCATAAAAGGCAAAAAAAAAACGAGATTTTAAAATTTCCGTTTTGAAAGATAGTGAGAAAAAGGGAATGCTGGTGCCATCTTGAGCCCGCCCTGGTGCGCAGCCCAGCCAAGGTGTGCGCACCAAGGTGCCCACCCTGGCGAAGGTGCGCGCCCGGGCAATTAACCCAACTTCCAACTTCGCGCGCGCCAGGGTGGGAGCGCACCCAACAACCGGGCCTGGGAAGAGCCAATGCGAGAAACCCCACCAAACGCTCTGACAAAAAAAGAGGGGGCGCTCCAGTAACCCCGCTTCGGAGCGCACCCTGGGCAAACCCAGCCAAGGTGCCCACCCCGGCCAAGGTGCAGGCGAGGTGCGCACCCGGGGCAAACCGGGCTCCGACAACGTGCACGCCGCACCTTGGAGCACACTTCGTAGCGCTCCCGGGTGCGCACCTCAGAGCACACCAAGGTGGGCAGCGAGGTGCGCACCTTTGATGCGCTGCCTTCACTAATTTCCAGAAAAGGCAAAAAAAAAAGGAGATTTTAAAATTTCCGTTTTGAAAGATAGTGAAAAAAACGGAACGCGCGTGCCATCTTGAGCCCGCCCTGGTGCGCAGCCCAGGTAAGGTGCCCACCCTGGCAAAGGTGCGCACCCGGGCAATTAACCCTACTTCCGACTTCGTGCGCGCCAGGGTGGCAACCGGGCCTCGGAAGAGCCAATGCGAGAAACCCCACCAAACGCTCCGACAAAAAAAGAGGCGGCGCTCCAATAACCCCGCTTCGGAGCGCAGCCGGGGCAAACCCAGCCAAGGTGCCCACCCCGACGAAGGTGCACGCGAGGTGCGCACCCGGGGCAAACCGGGCTCCGACAACGTGCACGCAGCACCTTGGAGCACACTTCGAAGCACTCCCGGGTGCCCACCGGCGTTGCGCACCGTGGTGGGCAGCGAGGTGCGCACCTTTGATGCGCTGCCTTCACTAATTTCCAGAAAAAGGCAAAAAAAAATGAGATTTTAAAATTTCCGTTTTGAAAGATAGTGAAAAAAAAGGAACGCGGGTGCCATCTTGAGCCCGCCCTGGTGCGCAGCCCAGGCAAGGCATGCGCACCAAGGTGCCCACCCGAGGTGCACACCCGGGGCAAACCGGGCTCCGACTTCGTGCAGGCCGCACCTTGGAGCACACTTCGGAGCGCTCCTTGGTGCGCACCATGGTGCCCACCAGGGCGCGCAACCCAGCCAAGGTCTGCACACTAAGGTGCCCACCCCGGCGAAGGTGCACGCGAGGTGCGCACCCGGGGCAAACCGGGCTCCGACTTCGTGCACGCCATGGTGCCCACCGCGGCGAAGGTGCACGCGAGGTGCGCACCCGGGGCAAACCGGGCTCCGACTTCGTGCACGCCGCACCTTGGAGCACACTTCGGAGCGCTCCTTGGTGCGCACCATGGTGCCCACCAGGGCGCGCAACCCAGCCAAGGTGTGCGCACCAAGGTGCACGCGAGGTGCGCACCCGGGGCAAACCGGGGTCCGACTTCGTGCACGCCGCACCTTGGAGCACACATCGGAGCGCTCCCAGGTTCGCACCAGCGTTGCGCACCTTTGATGCGCTGCCTTCACTAATTTCCAGAAAAGGCAAAAAAAAACGATATTTTAAAATTTCCGTTCTGAAAGATAGTGAAAAAAACGGAACGCGGGTGCCATCTTGAGCCCTTCCTGGTGCGCAGCCCAGGCAAGTTGTGCGCACCAAGGTGCCCACCCTGGCGGAGGTGCGCGCCCGGGGCAAACCGGGCTCCGACTTCGTGCACTGCATGGTGCCCACCAAGGCGCGCAACCCAGCCAAGGTGCCCACCGCAGCGAAGGTGCACGCGAGGTGCACACCCGGGGCAAACCGGGCTCCGACTTCGTGCACGCCGCACCTTGGAGCACACTTCAGAGCGCTCCTTGGTGCGCACCAGGGCGCGCAACCCAGCCGAGGTGCCCACCCCGGCGAAGGTGCACGCGAGGTGCGCACCCGGGGCAAACCGGGCTCCGACTTCGTGCACGCCATGGTGCCCACCGCGGCGAAGGTGCGCACCCGGGGCAAACCGGGCTCCGACTTCGTGCACGCCGCACCTTGGAGCACACTTCGGAGCGCTCCTTGGTGCGCACCATGGTGCCCACCAGGCCGCGCAACCCAGCCAAGGTGTGCGCACCAAGGTGCACGCGAGGTGCGCACCCGGGGCAAACCGGGGTCCGACTTCGTGCACGCCGCACCTTGGAGCACACATCGGGGCGCTCCCGGGTTCGCACCGGCGTTGCGCACCGTGGTGGGCACCTCGGAGCACACCAAGGTGGGCAGCGAGGTGCGCACCTTTGATGCGATGCCTTCACTAATTTCCATAAAAGGCAAAAAAAAAACGAGATTTTAAAATTTCCGTTTTGAAAGATAGTGAGAAAAAGGGAATGCTGGTGCCATCTTGAGCCCGCCCTGGTGCGCAGCCCAGCCAAGGTTTGCGCACCAAGGTGCCCACCCTGGCGAAGGTGCGCGCCCGGGCAATTAACCCAACTTCCAACTTCGCGCGCGCCAGGGTGGGAGCGCACCCAACAACCGGGCCTGGGAAGAGCCAATGCGAGAAACCCCACCAAACTCTCTGACAAAAAAAGAGGGGGCGCTCCAGTAACCCCGCTTCGGAGCGCACCCTGGGCAAACCCAGCCAAGGTGCCCACCCCGGCCAAGGTGCAGGCGAGGTGCGCACCCGGGGCAAACCGGGCTCCGACAACGTGCACGCCGCACCTTGGAGCACACTTCGTAGCGCTCCCGGGTGCGCACCTCAGAGCACACCAAGGTGGGCAGCGAGGTGCGCACCTTTGATGCGCTGCCTTCACTAATTTCCAGAAAAGGCAAAAAAAAAAGGAGATTTTAAAATTTCCGTTTTGAAAGATAGTGAAAAAAACGGAACGCGCGTGCCATCTTGAGCCCGCCCTGGTGCGCAGCCCAGGTAAGGTGCCACCCTGGCAAAGGTGCGCACCCGGGCAATTAACCCTACTTCCGACTTCGTGCGCGCCAGGGTGGCAACCGGGCCTCGGAAGAGCCAATGCGAGAAACCCCACCAAACGCTCCGACAAAAAAAGAGGCGGCGCTCCAATAACCCCGCTTCGGAGCGCAGCCGGGGCAAACCAAGCCAAGGTGCCCACCCCGACGAAGGTGCACGCGAGGTGCGCACCCGGGGCAAACCGGGCTCCGACAACGTGCACGCAGCACCTTGGAGCACACTTCGAAGCACTCCCGGGTGCCCACCGGCGTTGCGCACCGTGGTGGGCAGCGAGGTGCGCACCTTTGATGCGCTGCCTTCACTAATTTCCAGAAAAAGGCAAAAAAAAATGAGATTTTAAAATTTCCGTTTTGAAAGATAGTGAAAAAAAAGGAACGCGGGTGCCATCTTGAGCCCGCCCTGGTGCGCAGCCCAGGCAAGGCATGCGCACCAAGGTGCCCACCCGAGGTGCACACCCGGGGCAAACCGGGCTCCGACTTCGTGCAGGCCGCACCTTGGAGCACACTTCGGAGCGCTCCTTGGTGCGCACCATGGTGCCCACCAGGGCGCACCCGAGGCAAACCGGGCTCCGACTTCGTGCACGCCGCACCTTGGAGCACACATCGGAGCGCTCCCAGGTTCGCACCAGCGTTGCGCACCTTTGATGCGCTGCCTTCACTAATTTCCAGAAAAGGCAAAAAAAAACGATATTTTAAAATTTCCGTTCTGAAAGATAGTGAAAAAAACGGAACGCGGGTGCCATCTTGAGCCCTTCCTGATGCGCAGCCCAGGCAAGTTGTGCGCACCAAGGTGCCCACCCTGGCGGAGGTGCGCGCCCGGGGCAAACCGGGCTCCGACTTCGTGCACTGCATGGTGCCCACCAAGGCGCGCAACCCAGCCAAGGTGCCCACCGCAGCGAAGGTGCACGCGAGGTGCGCACCCGAGGTGCACACCCGGGGCAAACCGGGCTCCGACTTCGTGCACGCCGCACCTTGGAGCACACTTCAGAGCGCTCCTTGGTACGCACCAGGGCGCGCAACCCAGCCAAGGTGCTCACCCCGGCGAAGGTGCACGCGAGGTGCGCACCCGGGGCAAACCGGGCTCGGACTTCGTGCACGCCGCACCTTGGAGCACACATCGGAGCGCTCCCGGGTTCGCACCAGCATTGCGCACCTTTGATGCGCTGCCTTCACTAATTTCCAGAAAAGGCAAAAAAAAGAAAAAAATGAGATTTTAAAATTTCCGTTTTGAAAGATAGTGAAAAAAACGGAACGCGGGTGCCATCTTGAGCCCGCCCTGGTGTGCAGCCCAGGCAAGTTGTGCGCACCAAGGCACCCACCCTGGCCAAGGTGGGTCACGGGGTGGGTCCTAGGGTGGGTAACGGGGTGGGTACTAAGGTGCGTGCCAAGGTGGGTCATAGGGTGGGTGCCAAGGTGGGCACCAGGGTGGGTGTGCACCAACCCTAGCCAGGGTAGGTCACGGGGTGGTTGTCGGGGTGGGCGTCAAGGAGCCAAGGTGGGTGGCAAGTAGCCAAGTTGCGTGCCAAGGTGGGTGTCGGGGTGGGTGCCAAGGATCCAAGGTGGGTGCCAAGGAACCAAGGTGGGTGTCTGGGTGGGTGCCGAGGTGGGAGCCAGGGTGGGTCCCAAGGTGAGTGCAAAGGTGGGTGCCAGGGTCAAGGTGAGTGCCAATGTGGGTTCCAAGGTGCCAGGGTCAGGGTGAGTGCCAATGTGGGTTCAAAGGTGCTAAGTTGGGTGCGAGGTTGGGTGCGAGGGTGGGTGGGTGCCAAGGTGTGCTAGGTGGAAGCCCGGGTGGGTCGGCATCCCATGGGTGTCGAGTTGGGTGCCTGATGGGTGCTTCTTGTCAAGTTTTAGTCGTCGGGACTCATTTCGAGCCTTAGAGGTCGTTTCTTGTCCGGTTGCCCTGTCTTCGACCTGGGAACCCAATTTTGGTCCTCGGGTCCCATTTTTTTTTGTCTCGCATCCCACTTTTGGCCTGTGGCCTTTTCGGGGTCGATTCTCGTTTTGGGCATCAGAGCATGTTTCTTCTCCTAAAACCCAATATTTGTTTATTAAGTCTCGGAACACATTTTTGTTCTCGTGGACCCATCATGGGTCTTGGAACGCATTTGTGGTCCTTGGGTCCCATTTTGCATCCCGAAACTTGTGTTTTGGTGCTTGATCCCTATTTTGGGTGCCCACCTTGCACCAAGTGCGCACCCGGGGCAAACCGAGCGCCTTGGTGCACCGGGGCAAGATCGAGCGTGCACCCGAGGCGCCCCGAACATGCACCAAGGTGCACTCGGCCCACATGTGAGCGCAGGTCGTTGCGCCCGAGGTGGTGTGTGGGCACCGCGTTGCAGACGGGACACTGCACGCACACGACGCCCCCTCCAGGTGCACGCACGTAGGCCGGGCCGGGTGCACACCCGACGCCCTAGCAAGGTGCGCGCACCCGGGCAGGGCTCACACTTGGCGAACGGGGCGCACTTCGCGAGGGAGGGTGTGCACCTCGACGGGGGTGGGTGGCCGGGGTGGATTCGCACGTGGGTCGCGGTTTGCTAAGTACACACTGCGACAAGCTCATAACGGGTGCGATCATACCAGCGTTAGTGCACCGGATCCCATCAGAACTCTGCAGTTAAGCGCGCTTGGGCCGGAGTAGTACTGGGATGGGTGACCTCCCGGGAAGTCCCGGTGTTGCACCCTTTTTTAGTTTTTCGCCGGGCGTCGCAATGCTATTTGAATAAACCTTTTGCCCGTTTGCGTTCTCGTCGGGGCCGGGCCGGGCCGGGGTGCGCTGCCCGCACTACCGCGCGCGCGGGGGCGACACCGAGCGCGCACCCGAGGCGCCCCGAGCACACAGGCCACGGTGCAACCCGGGCGTTGTGCGCGCACCCCGGTGCGCCCGAGGTGCTGCGCGCGCACCCAGGTGAAATCGGTGTGCACCTCGGCCAGTGCGCGCTCGGTCGAGTCGCGCACGTTGGCCAAGGTGCACGGTGATGTTTCTTACTCTAAGGTTCCGCACCAGACGCCCGGGACAGGTGAGCGAAGCTGGGCGGGGCCGGGTGCGCGGCCGGGGCAGGTGCACGCAGCTGGAGAGAGCTTTGGAGCACACTTCGGAGCGCACCAATGATGCGCTCCATTCAAAAGTTTCCTGAAAAGGCAAAAAAAGTTGAGATTATAGAATTTCCCACTTGAGAGATTGTAAAAAAAAAAAATTTAAAATGAAGGAAACGCGGGTGCCAAGGTGTGCGCAGCCCAGCCAAGGTGTGCGCACCAAGGCGCCCACCCTGGCGAAGGTGCACGCAAGGTGCGCACCCGAGGCAAACCGGACAATTAACCCAACTTTCGACTTCGCGCGCACCTTGGAGCGCACTTCGGAGCGCTCCTTGGTGCGCACCAATCTTGGGCACCTCGGAGTGCACCATGGCGCCCACCAAGGTGCGCACCCGGGGCAAACCGAGCTCCGACTTCGTGCGCACCTTGGAGCGCACGAAAGGTGCGCACCATGGCGCCCACCAAGGTGCGCAGCCCAGCCAAGGCGTGCGCATCAAGGTGCGCACCCTGGCGAAGGTGCGCACCTGGGGCAAACCGAGCTCCGACTTCGTGCGCACCTTGGAGCGCACAAAAGGTGCGCAACCCAGCCAAGGTGTGCGCACCCCGGTCAAACCGAGCTCCGAATCGTGCGCACCAGAGGTGCACGCCATCGTGCGCACCTTGGAGCACACTTCGGAGCCCTCCTTGGTGCGCGCCGATGTTGCGCACCTCGGAGCGCACCCGGGGAAAACAATGCAATTAACCCGACTTTCGACTTCGTGGGCACCTCGGAGCGCTCTCGGGTTCGCACCTCGGAGCACACCGAGGTGCGCACCTTTGATGCGCTGCCTTCACCAATTTCCAGAAAAGGCAAGAAAACATTGAGAAGGTGTGCGCACCGAGGTGCCCACCCTGGCGAAGGTGCACGCGAGGTGCGCACCCGGGGCAAACCGGGCTCCGACTTCGTGCACGCCGCACCTTGGAGCACACTTCGGAGCGCTCCTTGGTGCGCACCAGGGCGCGCAACTCAGCCGAGGTGCCCACCCCGGCGAAGGTGCACGCGAGGTGCGCACCCGGGGCAAACCGGGCTCCGACTTCGTGCACGCCATGGTGCCCACCGCGGCGAAGGTGCACGCGAGGTGCGCACCCGGGGCAAACCGGGCTCCGACTTCGTGCACGCCGCACCTTGGAGCACACTTCGGAGCGCTCCTTGGTGCGCACCATGGTGCCCACCAGGGCGCGCAACCCCGCCGAAGGTGCACGCGAGGTGCGCACCCGGGGCAAACCGGGCTCCGACTTCGTGCACGCCGCACCTTGGAGCACACTTCGGAGCGCTCCTTGGTGCGCACCATGGTGCCCACCAGGGCGCGCAACCCCGCCGAAGGTGCACGCGAGGTGCGCACCCGGGGCAAACCGGGCTCCGACTTCGTGCACGCCATGGTGCGCACCGCGGCGAAGGTGCGCACCCGGGGCAAACCGGGCTCCGACTTCGTGCACGCCGCACCTTGGAGCACACTTCGGAGCGCTCCTTGGTGCGCACCAGGGCGCGCAACCCAGCCGAGGTGCCCACCCCGGCGAAGGTGCACGCGAGGTGCGTACCCGGGGCAAACCGGGCTCCGACTTCGTGCACGCCGCACCTTGGAGCACACTTCGGAGCGCTCCTTGGTGCGCACCATGGTGCCCACCAGGCCGCGCAACCCAGCCAAGGTGTGCGCACCAAGGTGCACGCGAGGTGCGCACCCGGGGCAAACCGGGGTCCGACTTCGTGCACGCCGCACCTTGGAGCACACATCGGGGCGCTCCCGGGTTCGCACCGGCGTTGCGCACCGTGGTGGGCACCTCGGAGCACACCAAGGTGGGCAGCGAGGTGCGCACCTTTGATGCGATGCCTTCACTAATTTCCATAAAAGGCAAAAAAAAAACGAGATTTTAAAATTTCCGTTTTGAAAGATAGTGAGAAAAAGGGAATGCTGGTGCCATCTTGAGCCCGCCCTGGTGCGCAGCCCAGCCAAGGTGTGCGCACCAAGGTGCCCACCCTGGCGAAGGTGCGCGCCCGGGCAATTAACCCAACTTCCAACTTCGCGCGCGCCAGGGTGGGAGCGCACCCAACAACCGGGCCTGGGAAGAGCCAATGCGAGAAACCCCACCAAACGCTCTGACAAAAAAAGAGGGGGCGCTCCAGTAACCCCGCTTCGGAGCGCACCCTGGGCAAACCCAGCCAAGGTGCCCACCCCGGCCAAGGTGCAGGCGAGGTGCGCACCCGGGGCAAACCGGGCTCCGACAACGTGCACGCCGCACCTTGGAGCACACTTCGTAGCGCTCCCGGGTGCGCACCTCAGAGCACACCAAGGTGGGCAGCGAGGTGCGCACCTTTGATGCGCTGCCTTCACTAATTTCCAGAAAAGGCAAAAAAAAAAGGAGATTTTAAAATTTCCGTTTTGAAAGATAGTGAAAAAAACGGAACGCGCGTGCCATCTTGAGCCCGCCCTGGTGCGCAGCCCAGGTAAGGTGCCCACCCTGGCAAAGGTGCGCACCCGGGCAATTAACCCTACTTCCGACTTCGTGCGCGCCAGGGTGGCAACCGGGCCTCGGAAGAGCCAATGCGAGAAACCCCACCAAACGCTCCGACAAAAAAAGAGGCGGCGCTCCAATAACCCCGCTTCGGAGCGCAGCCGGGGCAAACCCAGCCAAGGTGCCCACCCCGACGAAGGTGCACGCGAGGTGCGCACCCGGGGCAAACCGGGCTCCGACAACGTGCACGCAGCACCTTGGAGCACACTTCGAAGCACTCCCGGGTGCCCACCGGCGTTGCGCACCGTGGTGGGCAGCGAGGTGCGCACCTTTGATGCGCTGCCTTCACTAATTTCCAGAAAAAGGCAAAAAAAAATGAGATTTTAAAATTTCCGTTTTGAAAGATAGTGAAAAAAAAGGAACGCGGGTGCCATCTTGAGCCCGCCCTGGTGCGCAGCCCAGGCAAGGCATGCGCACCAAGGTGCCCACCCGAGGTGCACACCCGGGGCAAACCGGGCTCCGACTTCGTGCAGGCCGCACCTTGGAGCACACTTCGGAGCGCTCCTTGGTGCGCACCATGGTGCCCACCAGGGCGCGCAACCCAGCCAAGGTCTGCACACTAAGGTGCCCACCCCGGCGAAGGTGCACGCGAGGTGCGCACCCGGGGCAAACCGGGCTCCGACTTCGTGCACGCCATGGTGCCCACCGCGGCGAAGGTGCACGCGAGGTGCGCACCCGGGGCAAACCGGGCTCCGACTTCGTGCACGCCGCACCTTGGAGCACACTTCGGAGCGCTCCTTGGTGCGCACCATGGTGCCCACCAGGGCGCGCAACCCAGCCAAGGTGTGCGCACCAAGGTGCACGCGAGGTGCGCACCCGGGGCAAACCGGGGTCCGACTTCGTGCACGCCGCACCTTGGAGCACACATCGGAGCGCTCCCAGGTTCGCACCAGCGTTGCGCACCTTTGATGCGCTGCCTTCACTAATTTCCAGAAAAGGCAAAAAAAAACGATATTTTAAAATTTCCGTTCTGAAAGATAGTGAAAAAAACGGAACGCGGGTGCCATCTTGAGCCCTTCCTGGTGCGCAGCCCAGGCAAGTTGTGCGCACCAAGGTGCCCACCCTGGCGGAGGTGCGCGCCCGGGGCAAACCGGGCTCCGACTTCGTGCACTGCATGGTGCCCACCAAGGCGCGCAACCCAGCCAAGGTGCCCACCGCAGCGAAGGTGCACGCGAGGTGCACACCCGGGGCAAACCGGGCTCCGACTTCGTGCACGCCGCACCTTGGAGCACACTTCAGAGCGCTCCTTGGTGCGCACCAGGGCGCGCAACCCAGCCGAGGTGCCCACCCCGGCGAAGGTGCACGCGAGGTGCGCACCCGGGGCAAACCGGGCTCCGACTTCGTGCACGCCATGGTGCCCACCGCGGCGAAGGTGCGCACCCGGGGCAAACCGGGCTCCGACTTCGTGCACGCCGCACCTTGGAGCACACTTCGGAGCGCTCCTTGGTGCGCACCATGGTGCCCACCAGGCCGCGCAACCCAGCCAAGGTGTGCGCACCAAGGTGCACGCGAGGTGCGCACCCGGGGCAAACCGGGGTCCGACTTCGTGCACGCCGCACCTTGGAGCACACATCGGGGCGCTCCCGGGTTCGCACCGGCGTTGCGCACCGTGGTGGGCACCTCGGAGCACACCAAGGTGGGCAGCGAGGTGCGCACCTTTGATGCGATGCCTTCACTAATTTCCATAAAAGGCAAAAAAAAAACGAGATTTTAAAATTTCCGTTTTGAAAGATAGTGAGAAAAAGGGAATGCTGGTGCCATCTTGAGCCCGCCCTGGTGCGCAGCCCAGCCAAGGTTTGCGCACCAAGGTGCCCACCCTGGCGAAGGTGCGCGCCCGGGCAATTAACCCAACTTCCAACTTCGCGCGCGCCAGGGTGGGAGCGCACCCAACAACCGGGCCTGGGAAGAGCCAATGCGAGAAACCCCACCAAACTCTCTGACAAAAAAAGAGGGGGCGCTCCAGTAACCCCGCTTCGGAGCGCACCCTGGGCAAACCCAGCCAAGGTGCCCACCCCGGCCAAGGTGCAGGCGAGGTGCGCACCCGGGGCAAACCGGGCTCCGACAACGTGCACGCCGCACCTTGGAGCACACTTCGTAGCGCTCCCGGGTGCGCACCTCAGAGCACACCAAGGTGGGCAGCGAGGTGCGCACCTTTGATGCGCTGCCTTCACTAATTTCCAGAAAAGGCAAAAAAAAAAGGAGATTTTAAAATTTCCGTTTTGAAAGATAGTGAAAAAAACGGAACGCGCGTGCCATCTTGAGCCCGCCCTGGTGCGCAGCCCAGGTAAGGTGCCACCCTGGCAAAGGTGCGCACCCGGGCAATTAACCCTACTTCCGACTTCGTGCGCGCCAGGGTGGCAACCGGGCCTCGGAAGAGCCAATGCGAGAAACCCCACCAAACGCTCCGACAAAAAAAGAGGCGGCGCTCCAATAACCCCGCTTCGGAGCGCAGCCGGGGCAAACCAAGCCAAGGTGCCCACCCCGACGAAGGTGCACGCGAGGTGCGCACCCGGGGCAAACCGGGCTCCGACAACGTGCACGCAGCACCTTGGAGCACACTTCGAAGCACTCCCGGGTGCCCACCGGCGTTGCGCACCGTGGTGGGCAGCGAGGTGCGCACCTTTGATGCGCTGCCTTCACTAATTTCCAGAAAAAGGCAAAAAAAAATGAGATTTTAAAATTTCCGTTTTGAAAGATAGTGAAAAAAAAGGAACGCGGGTGCCATCTTGAGCCCGCCCTGGTGCGCAGCCCAGGCAAGGCATGCGCACCAAGGTGCCCACCCGAGGTGCACACCCGGGGCAAACCGGGCTCCGACTTCGTGCAGGCCGCACCTTGGAGCACACTTCGGAGCGCTCCTTGGTGCGCACCATGGTGCCCACCAGGGCGCACCCGAGGCAAACCGGGCTCCGACTTCGTGCACGCCGCACCTTGGAGCACACATCGGAGCGCTCCCAGGTTCGCACCAGCGTTGCGCACCTTTGATGCGCTGCCTTCACTAATTTCCAGAAAAGGCAAAAAAAAACGATATTTTAAAATTTCCGTTCTGAAAGATAGTGAAAAAAACGGAACGCGGGTGCCATCTTGAGCCCTTCCTGATGCGCAGCCCAGGCAAGTTGTGCGCACCAAGGTGCCCACCCTGGCGGAGGTGCGCGCCCGGGGCAAACCGGGCTCCGACTTCGTGCACTGCATGGTGCCCACCAAGGCGCGCAACCCAGCCAAGGTGCCCACCGCAGCGAAGGTGCACGCGAGGTGCGCACCCGAGGTGCACACCCGGGGCAAACCGGGCTCCGACTTCGTGCACGCCGCACCTTGGAGCACACTTCAGAGCGCTCCTTGGTACGCACCAGGGCGCGCAACCCAGCCAAGGTGCTCACCCCGGCGAAGGTGCACGCGAGGTGCGCACCCGGGGCAAACCGGGCTCGGACTTCGTGCACGCCGCACCTTGGAGCACACATCGGAGCGCTCCCGGGTTCGCACCAGCATTGCGCACCTTTGATGCGCTGCCTTCACTAATTTCCAGAAAAGGCAAAAAAAAGAAAAAAATGAGATTTTAAAATTTCCGTTTTGAAAGATAGTGAAAAAAACGGAACGCGGGTGCCATCTTGAGCCCGCCCTGGTGTGCAGCCCAGGCAAGTTGTGCGCACCAAGGCACCCACCCTGGCCAAGGTGGGTCACGGGGTGGGTCCTAGGGTGGGTAACGGGGTGGGTACTAAGGTGCGTGCCAAGGTGGGTCATAGGGTGGGTGCCAAGGTGGGCACCAGGGTGGGTGTGCACCAACCCTAGCCAGGGTAGGTCACGGGGTGGTTGTCGGGGTGGGCGTCAAGGAGCCAAGGTGGGTGGCAAGTAGCCAAGTTGCGTGCCAAGGTGGGTGTCGGGGTGGGTGCCAAGGATCCAAGGTGGGTGCCAAGGAACCAAGGTGGGTGTCTGGGTGGGTGCCGAGGTGGGAGCCAGGGTGGGTCCCAAGGTGAGTGCAAAGGTGGGTGCCAGGGTCAAGGTGAGTGCCAATGTGGGTTCCAAGGTGCCAGGGTCAGGGTGAGTGCCAATGTGGGTTCAAAGGTGCTAAGTTGGGTGCGAGGTTGGGTGCGAGGGTGGGTGGGTGCCAAGGTGTGCTAGGTGGAAGCCCGGGTGGGTCGGCATCCCATGGGTGTCGAGTTGGGTGCCTGATGGGTGCTTCTTGTCAAGTTTTAGTCGTCGGGACTCATTTCGAGCCTTAGAGGTCGTTTCTTGTCCGGTTGCCCTGTCTTCGACCTGGGAACCCAATTTTGGTCCTCGGGTCCCATTTTTTTTTGTCTCGCATCCCACTTTTGGCCTGTGGCCTTTTCGGGGTCGATTCTCGTTTTGGGCATCAGAGCATGTTTCTTCTCCTAAAACCCAATATTTGTTTATTAAGTCTCGGAACACATTTTTGTTCTCGTGGACCCATCATGGGTCTTGGAACGCATTTGTGGTCCTTGGGTCCCATTTTGCATCCCGAAACTTGTGTTTTGGTGCTTGATCCCTATTTTGGGTGCCCACCTTGCACCAAGTGCGCACCCGGGGCAAACCGAGCGCCTTGGTGCACCGGGGCAAGATCGAGCGTGCACCCGAGGCGCCCCGAACATGCACCAAGGTGCACTCGGCCCACATGTGAGCGCAGGTCGTTGCGCCCGAGGTGGTGTGTGGGCACCGCGTTGCAGACGGGACACTGCACGCACACGACGCCCCCTCCAGGTGCACGCACGTAGGCCGGGCCGGGTGCACACCCGACGCCCTAGCAAGGTGCGCGCACCCGGGCAGGGCTCACACTTGGCGAACGGGGCGCACTTCGCGAGGGAGGGTGTGCACCTCGACGGGGGTGGGTGGCCGGGGTGGATTCGCACGTGGGTCGCGGTTTGCTAAGTACACACTGCGACAAGCTCATAACGGGTGCGATCATACCAGCGTTAGTGCACCGGATCCCATCAGAACTCCGCAGTTAAGCGCGCTTGGGCCGGAGTAGTACTGGGATGGGTGACCTCCCGGGAAGTCCCGGTGTTGCACCCTTTTTTAGTTTTTCGCCGGGCGTCGCAATGCTATTTGAATAAACCTTTTGCCCGTTTGCGTTCTCGTCGGGGCCGGGCCGGGCCGGGGTGCGCTGCCCGCACTACCGCGCGCGCGGGGGCGACACCGAGCGCGCACCCGAGGCGCCCCGAGCACACAGGCCACGGTGCAACCCGGGCGTTGTGCGCGCACCCCGGTGCGCCCGAGGTGCTGCGCGCGCACCCAGGTGAAATCGGTGTGCACCTCGGCCAGTGCGCGCTCGGTCGAGTCGCGCACGTTGGCCAAGGTGCACGGTGATGTTTCTTACTCTAAGGTTCCGCACCAGACGCCCGGGACAGGTGAGCGAAGCTGGGCGGGGCCGGGTGCGCGGCCGGGGCAGGTGCACGCAGCTGGAGAGAGCTTTGGAGCACACTTCGGAGCGCACCAATGATGCGCTCCATTCAAAAGTTTCCTGAAAAGGCAAAAAAAGTTGAGATTATAGAATTTCCCACTTGAGAGATTGTAAAAAAAAAAAATTTAAAATGAAGGAAACGCGGGTGCCAAGGTGTGCGCAGCCCAGCCAAGGTGTGCGCACCAAGGCGCCCACCCTGGCGAAGGTGCACGCAAGGTGCGCACCCGAGGCAAACCGGACAATTAACCCAACTTTCGACTTCGCGCGCACCTTGGAGCGCACTTCGGAGCGCTCCTTGGTGCGCACCAATCTTGGGCACCTCGGAGTGCACCATGGCGCCCACCAAGGTGCGCACCCGGGGCAAACCGAGCTCCGACTTCGTGCGCACCTTGGAGCGCACGAAAGGTGCGCACCATGGCGCCCACCAAGGTGCGCAGCCCAGCCAAGGCGTGCGCATCAAGGTGCGCACCCTGGCGAAGGTGCGCACCCGGGGCAAACCGAGCTCCGACTTCGTGCGCACCTTGGAGCGCACAAAAGGTGCGCAACCCAGCCAAGGTGTGCGCACCCCGGTCAAACCGAGCTCCGAATCGTGCGCACCAGAGGTGCACGCCATCGTGCGCACCTTGGAGCACACTTCGGAGCCCTCCTTGGTGCGCGCCGATGTTGCGCACCTCGGAGCGCACCCGGGGAAAACAATGCAATTAACCCGACTTTCGACTTCGTGGGCACCTCGGAGCGCTCTCGGGTTCGCACCTCGGAGCACACCGAGGTGCGCACCTTTGATGCGCTGCCTTCACCAATTTCCAGAAAAGGCAAGAAAACATTGAGAAGGTGTGCGCACCGAGGTGCCCACCCTGGCGAAGGTGCACGCGAGGTGCGCACCCGGGGCAAACCGGGCTCCGACTTCGTGCACGCCGCACCTTGGAGCACACTTCGGAGCGCTCCTTGGTGCGCACCAGGGCGCGCAACCCAGCCGAGGTGCCCACCCCGGCGAAGGTGCACGCGAGGTGCGCACCCGGGGCAAACCGGGCTCCGACTTCGTGCACGCCATGGTGCCCACCGCGGCGAAGGTGCACGCGAGGTGCGCACCCGGGGCAAACCGGGCTCCGACTTCGTGCACGCCGCACCTTGGAGCACACTTCGGAGCGCTCCTTGGTGCGCACCATGGTGCCCACCAGGGCGCGCAACCCCGCCGAAGGTGCACGCGAGGTGCGCACCCGGGGCAAACCGGGCTCCGACTTCGTGCACGCCGCACCTTGGAGCACACTTCGGAGCGCTCCTTGGTGCGCACCATGGTGCCCACCAGGGCGCGCAACCCCGCCGAAGGTGCACGCGAGGTGCGCACCCGGGGCAAACCGGGCTCCGACTTCGTGCACGCCATGGTGCGCACCGCGGCGAAGGTGCGCACCCGGGGCAAACCGGGCTCCGACTTCGTGCACGCCGCACCTTGGAGCACACTTCGGAGCGCTCCTTGGTGCGCACCAGGGCGCGCAACCCAGCCGAGGTGCCCACCCCGGCGAAGGTGCACGCGAGGTGCGTACCCGGGGCAAACCGGGCTCCGACTTCGTGCACGCCGCACCTTGGAGCACACTTCGGAGCGCTCCTTGGTGCGCACCATGGTGCCCACCAGGCCGCGCAACCCAGCCAAGGTGTGCGCACCAAGGTGCACGCGAGGTGCGCACCCGGGGCAAACCGGGGTCCGACTTCGTGCACGCCGCACCTTGGAGCACACATCGGGGCGCTCCCGGGTTCGCACCGGCGTTGCGCACCGTGGTGGGCACCTCGGAGCACACCAAGGTGGGCAGCGAGGTGCGCACCTTTGATGCGATGCCTTCACTAATTTCCATAAAAGGCAAAAAAAAAACGAGATTTTAAAATTTCCGTTTTGAAAGATAGTGAGAAAAAGGGAATGCTGGTGCCATCTTGAGCCCGCCCTGGTGCGCAGCCCAGCCAAGGTGTGCGCACCAAGGTGCCCACCCTGGCGAAGGTGCGCGCCCGGGCAATTAACCCAACTTCCAACTTCGCGCGCGCCAGGGTGGGAGCGCACCCAACAACCGGGCCTGGGAAGAGCCAATGCGAGAAACCCCACCAAACGCTCTGACAAAAAAAGAGGGGGCGCTCCAGTAACCCCGCTTCGGAGCGCACCCTGGGCAAACCCAGCCAAGGTGCCCACCCCGGCCAAGGTGCAGGCGAGGTGCGCACCCGGGGCAAACCGGGCTCCGACAACGTGCACGCCGCACCTTGGAGCACACTTCGTAGCGCTCCCGGGTGCGCACCTCAGAGCACACCAAGGTGGGCAGCGAGGTGCGCACCTTTGATGCGCTGCCTTCACTAATTTCCAGAAAAGGCAAAAAAAAAAGGAGATTTTAAAATTTCCGTTTTGAAAGATAGTGAAAAAAACGGAACGCGCGTGCCATCTTGAGCCCGCCCTGGTGCGCAGCCCAGGTAAGGTGCCCACCCTGGCAAAGGTGCGCACCCGGGCAATTAACCCTACTTCCGACTTCGTGCGCGCCAGGGTGGCAACCGGGCCTCGGAAGAGCCAATGCGAGAAACCCCACCAAACGCTCCGACAAAAAAAGAGGCGGCGCTCCAATAACCCCGCTTCGGAGCGCAGCCGGGGCAAACCCAGCCAAGGTGCCCACCCCGACGAAGGTGCACGCGAGGTGCGCACCCGGGGCAAACCGGGCTCCGACAACGTGCACGCAGCACCTTGGAGCACACTTCGAAGCACTCCCGGGTGCCCACCGGCGTTGCGCACCGTGGTGGGCAGCGAGGTGCGCACCTTTGATGCGCTGCCTTCACTAATTTCCAGAAAAAGGCAAAAAAAAATGAGATTTTAAAATTTCCGTTTTGAAAGATAGTGAAAAAAAAGGAACGCGGGTGCCATCTTGAGCCCGCCCTGGTGCGCAGCCCAGGCAAGGCATGCGCACCAAGGTGCCCACCCGAGGTGCACACCCGGGGCAAACCGGGCTCCGACTTCGTGCAGGCCGCACCTTGGAGCACACTTCGGAGCGCTCCTTGGTGCGCACCATGGTGCCCACCAGGGCGCGCAACCCAGCCAAGGTCTGCACACTAAGGTGCCCACCCCGGCGAAGGTGCACGCGAGGTGCGCACCCGGGGCAAACCGGGCTCCGACTTCGTGCACGCCATGGTGCCCACCGCGGCGAAGGTGCACGCGAGGTGCGCACCCGGGGCAAACCGGGCTCCGACTTCGTGCACGCCGCACCTTGGAGCACACTTCGGAGCGCTCCTTGGTGCGCACCATGGTGCCCACCAGGGCGCGCAACCCAGCCAAGGTGTGCGCACCAAGGTGCACGCGAGGTGCGCACCCGGGGCAAACCGGGGTCCGACTTCGTGCACGCCGCACCTTGGAGCACACATCGGAGCGCTCCCAGGTTCGCACCAGCGTTGCGCACCTTTGATGCGCTGCCTTCACTAATTTCCAGAAAAGGCAAAAAAAAATGATATTTTAAAATTTCCGTTCTGAAAGATAGTGAAAAAAACGGAACGCGGGTGCCATCTTGAGCCCTTCCTGGTGCGCAGCCCAGGCAAGTTGTGCGCACCAAGGTGCCCACCCTGGCGGAGGTGCGCGCCCGGGGCAAACCGGGCTCCGACTTCGTGCACTGCATGGTGCCCACCAAGGCGCGCAACCCAGCCAAGGTGCCCACCGCAGCGAAGGTGCACGCGAGGTGCACACCCGGGGCAAACCGGGCTCCGACTTCGTGCACGCCGCACCTTGGAGCACACTTCAGAGCGCTCCTTGGTGCGCACCAGGGCGCGCAACCCAGCCGAGGTGCCCACCCCGGCGAAGGTGCACGCGAGGTGCGCACCCGGGGCAAACCGGGCTCCGACTTCGTGCACGCCATGGTGCCCACCGCGGCGAAGGTGCGCACCCGGGGCAAACCGGGCTCCGACTTCGTGCACGCCGCACCTTGGAGCACACTTCGGAGCGCTCCTTGGTGCGCACCATGGTGCCCACCAGGCCGCGCAACCCAGCCAAGGTGTGCGCACCAAGGTGCACGCGAGGTGCGCACCCGGGGCAAACCGGGGTCCGACTTCGTGCACGCCGCACCTTGGAGCACACATCGGGGCGCTCCCGGGTTCGCACCGGCGTTGCGCACCGTGGTGGGCACCTCGGAGCACACCAAGGTGGGCAGCGAGGTGCGCACCTTTGATGCGATGCCTTCACTAATTTCCATAAAAGGCAAAAAAAAAACGAGATTTTAAAATTTCCGTTTTGAAAGATAGTGAGAAAAAGGGAATGCTGGTGCCATCTTGAGCCTGCCCTGGTGCGCAGCCCAGCCAAGGTTTGCGCACCAAGGTGCCCACCCTGGCGAAGGTGCGCGCCCGGGCAATTAACCCAACTTCCAACTTCGCGCGCGCCAGGGTGGGAGCGCACCCAACAACCGGGCCTGGGAAGAGCCAATGCGAGAAACCCCACCAAACTCTCTGACAAAAAAAGAGGGGGCGCTCCAGTAACCCCGCTTCGGAGCGCACCCTGGGCAAACCCAGCCAAGGTGCCCACCCCGGCCAAGGTGCAGGCGAGGTGCGCACCCGGGGCAAACCGGGCTCCGACAACGTGCACGCCGCACCTTGGAGCACACTTCGTAGCGCTCCCGGGTGCGCACCTCAGAGCACACCAAGGTGGGCAGCGAGGTGCGCACCTTTGATGCGCTGCCTTCACTAATTTCCAGAAAAGGCAAAAAAAAAAGGAGATTTTAAAATTTCCGTTTTGAAAGATAGTGAAAAAAACGGAACGCGCGTGCCATCTTGAGCCCGCCCTGGTGCGCAGCCCAGGTAAGGTGCCACCCTGGCAAAGGTGCGCACCCGGGCAATTAACCCTACTTCCGACTTCGTGCGCGCCAGGGTGGCAACCGGGCCTCGGAAGAGCCAATGCGAGAAACCCCACCAAACGCTCCGACAAAAAAAGAGGCGGCGCTCCAATAACCCCGCTTCGGAGCGCAGCCGGGGCAAACCAAGCCAAGGTGCCCACCCCGACGAAGGTGCACGCGAGGTGCGCACCCGGGGCAAACCGGGCTCCGACAACGTGCACGCAGCACCTTGGAGCACACTTCGAAGCACTCCCGGGTGCCCACCGGCGTTGCGCACCGTGGTGGGCAGCGAGGTGCGCACCTTTGATGCGCTGCCTTCACTAATTTCCAGAAAAAGGCAAAAAAAAATGAGATTTTAAAATTTCCGTTTTGAAAGATAGTGAAAAAAAAGGAACGCGGGTGCCATCTTGAGCCCGCCCTGGTGCGCAGCCCAGGCAAGGCATGCGCACCAAGGTGCCCACCCGAGGTGCACACCCGGGGCAAACCGGGCTCCGACTTCGTGCAGGCCGCACCTTGGAGCACACTTCGGAGCGCTCCTTGGTGCGCACCATGGTGCCCACCAGGGCGCACCCGAGGCAAACCGGGCTCCGACTTCGTGCACGCCGCACCTTGGAGCACACATCGGAGCGCTCCCAGGTTCGCACCAGCGTTGCGCACCTTTGATGCGCTGCCTTCACTAATTTCCAGAAAAGGCAAAAAAAAACGATATTTTAAAATTTCCGTTCTGAAAGATAGTGAAAAAAACGGAACGCGGGTGCCATCTTGAGCCCTTCCTGATGCGCAGCCCAGGCAAGTTGTGCGCACCAAGGTGCCCACCCTGGCGGAGGTGCGCGCCCGGGGCAAACCGGGCTCCGACTTCGTGCACTGCATGGTGCCCACCAAGGCGCGCAACCCAGCCAAGGTGCCCACCGCAGCGAAGGTGCACGCGAGGTGCGCACCCGAGGTGCACACCCGGGGCAAACCGGGCTCCGACTTCGTGCACGCCGCACCTTGGAGCACACTTCAGAGCGCTCCTTGGTACGCACCAGGGCGCGCAACCCAGCCAAGGTGCTCACCCCGGCGAAGGTGCACGCGAGGTGCGCACCCGGGGCAAACCGGGCTCGGACTTCGTGCACGCCGCACCTTGGAGCACACATCGGAGCGCTCCCGGGTTCGCACCAGCATTGCGCACCTTTGATGCGCTGCCTTCACTAATTTCCAGAAAAGGCAAAAAAAAGAAAAAAATGAGATTTTAAAATTTCCGTTTTGAAAGATAGTGAAAAAAACGGAACGCGGGTGCCATCTTGAGCCCGCCCTGGTGTGCAGCCCAGGCAAGTTGTGCGCACCAAGGCACCCACCCTGGCCAAGGTGGGTCACGGGGTGGGTCCTAGGGTGGGTAACGGGGTGGGTACTAAGGTGCGTGCCAAGGTGGGTCATAGGGTGGGTGCCAAGGTGGGCACCAGGGTGGGTGTGCACCAACCCTAGCCAGGGTAGGTCACGGGGTGGTTGTCGGGGTGGGCGTCAAGGAGCCAAGGTGGGTGGCAAGTAGCCAAGTTGCGTGCCAAGGTGGGTGTCGGGGTGGGTGCCAAGGATCCAAGGTGGGTGCCAAGGAACCAAGGTGGGTGTCTGGGTGGGTGCCGAGGTGGGAGCCAGGGTGGGTCCCAAGGTGAGTGCAAAGGTGGGTGCCAGGGTCAAGGTGAGTGCCAATGTGGGTTCCAAGGTGCCAGGGTCAGGGTGAGTGCCAATGTGGGTTCAAAGGTGCTAAGTTGGGTGCGAGGTTGGGTGCGAGGGTGGGTGGGTGCCAAGGTGTGCTAGGTGGAAGCCCGGGTGGGTCGGCATCCCATGGGTGTCGAGTTGGGTGCCTGATGGGTGCTTCTTGTCAAGTTTTAGTCGTCGGGACTCATTTCGAGCCTTAGAGGTCGTTTCTTGTCCGGTTGCCCTGTCTTCGACCTGGGAACCCAATTTTGGTCCTCGGGTCCCATTTTTTTTTGTCTCGCATCCCACTTTTGGCCTGTGGCCTTTTCGGGGTCGATTCTCGTTTTGGGCATCAGAGCATGTTTCTTCTCCTAAAACCCAATATTTGTTTATTAAGTCTCGGAACACATTTTTGTTCTCGTGGACCCATCATGGGTCTTGGAACGCATTTGTGGTCCTTGGGTCCCATTTTGCATCCCGAAACTTGTGTTTTGGTGCTTGATCCCTATTTTGGGTGCCCACCTTGCACCAAGTGCGCACCCGGGGCAAACCGAGCGCCTTGGTGCACCGGGGCAAGATCGAGCGTGCACCCGAGGCGCCCCGAACATGCACCAAGGTGCACTCGGCCCACATGTGAGCGCAGGTCGTTGCGCCCGAGGTGGTGTGTGGGCACCGCGTTGCAGACGGGACACTGCACGCACACGACGCCCCCTCCAGGTGCACGCACGTAGGCCGGGCCGGGTGCACACCCGACGCCCTAGCAAGGTGCGCGCACCCGGGCAGGGCTCACACTTGGCGAACGGGGCGCACTTCGCGAGGGAGGGTGTGCACCTCGACGGGGGTGGGTGGCCGGGGTGGATTCGCACGTGGGTCGCGGTTTGCTAAGTACACACTGCGACAAGCTCATAACGGGTGCGATCATACCAGCGTTAGTGCACCGGATCCCATCAGAACTCCGCAGTTAAGCGCGCTTGGGCCGGAGTAGTACTGGGATGGGTGACCTCCCGGGAAGTCCCGGTGTTGCACCCTTTTTTAGTTTTTCGCCGGGCGTCGCAATGCTATTTGAATAAACCTTTTGCCCGTTTGCGTTCTCGTCGGGGCCGGGCCGGGCCGGGGTGCGCTGCCCGCACTACCGCGCGCGCGGGGGGCGACACCGAGCGCGCACCCGAGGCGCCCCGAGCACACAGGCCACGGTGCAACCCGGGCGTTGTGCGCGCACCCCGGTGCGCCCGAGGTGCTGCGCGCGCACCCAGGTGAAATCGGTGTGCACCTCGGCCAGTGCGCGCTCGGTCGAGTCGCGCACGTTGGCCAAGGTGCACGGTGATGTTTCTTACTCTAAGGTTCCGCACCAGACGCCCGGGACAGGTGAGCGAAGCTGGGCGGGGCCGGGTGCGCGGCCGGGGCAGGTGCACGCAGCTGGAGAGAGCTTTGGAGCACACTTCGGAGCGCACCAATGATGCGCTCCATTCAAAAGTTTCCTGAAAAGGCAAAAAAAGTTGAGATTATAGAATTTCCCACTTGAGAGATTGTAAAAAAAAAAAATTTAAAATGAAGGAAACGCGGGTGCCAAGGTGTGCGCAGCCCAGCCAAGGTGTGCGCACCAAGGCGCCCACCCTGGCGAAGGTGCACGCAAGGTGCGCACCCGAGGCAAACCGGACAATTAACCCAACTTTCGACTTCGCGCGCACCTTGGAGCGCACTTCGGAGCGCTCCTTGGTGCGCACCAATCTTGGGCACCTCGGAGTGCACCATGGCGCCCACCAAGGTGCGCACCCGGGGCAAACCGAGCTCCGACTTCGTGCGCACCTTGGAGCGCACGAAAGGTGCGCACCATGGCGCCCACCAAGGTGCGCAGCCCAGCCAAGGCGTGCGCATCAAGGTGCGCACCCTGGCGAAGGTGCGCACCCGGGGCAAACCGAGCTCCGACTTCGTGCGCACCTTGGAGCGCACAAAAGGTGCGCAACCCAGCCAAGGTGTGCGCACCCCGGTCAAACCGAGCTCCGAATCGTGCGCACCAGAGGTGCACGCCATCGTGCGCACCTTGGAGCACACTTCGGAGCCCTCCTTGGTGCGCGCCGATGTTGCGCACCTCGGAGCGCACCCGGGGAAAACAATGCAATTAACCCGACTTTCGACTTCGTGGGCACCTCGGAGCGCTCTCGGGTTCGCACCTCGGAGCACACCGAGGTGCGCACCTTTGATGCGCTGCCTTCACCAATTTCCAGAAAAGGCAAGAAAACATTGAGAAGGTGTGCGCACCGAGGTGCCCACCCTGGCGAAGGTGCACGCGAGGTGCGCACCCGGGGCAAACCGGGCTCCGACTTCGTGCACGCCGCACCTTGGAGCACACTTCGGAGCGCTCCTTGGTGCGCACCAGGGCGCGCAACCCAGCCGAGGTGCCCACCCCGGCGAAGGTGCACGCGAGGTGCGCACCCGGGGCAAACCGGGCTCCGACTTCGTGCACGCCATGGTGCCCACCGCGGCGAAGGTGCACGCGAGGTGCGCACCCGGGGCAAACCGGGCTCCGACTTCGTGCACGCCGCACCTTGGAGCACACTTCGGAGCGCTCCTTGGTGCGCACCATGGTGCCCACCAGGGCGCGCAACCCCGCCGAAGGTGCACGCGAGGTGCGCACCCGGGGCAAACCGGGCTCCGACTTCGTGCACGCCGCACCTTGGAGCACACTTCGGAGCGCTCCTTGGTGCGCACCATGGTGCCCACCAGGGCGCGCAACCCCGCCGAAGGTGCACGCGAGGTGCGCACCCGGGGCAAACCGGGCTCCGACTTCGTGCACGCCATGGTGCGCACCGCGGCGAAGGTGCGCACCCGGGGCAAACCGGGCTCCGACTTCGTGCACGCCGCACCTTGGAGCACACTTCGGAGCGCTCCTTGGTGCGCACCAGGGCGCGCAACCCAGCCGAGGTGCCCACCCCGGCGAAGGTGCACGCGAGGTGCGTACCCGGGGCAAACCGGGCTCCGACTTCGTGCACGCCGCACCTTGGAGCACACTTCGGAGCGCTCCTTGGTGCGCACCATGGTGCCCACCAGGCCGCGCAACCCAGCCAAGGTGTGCGCACCAAGGTGCACGCGAGGTGCGCACCCGGGGCAAACCGGGGTCCGACTTCGTGCACGCCGCACCTTGGAGCACACATCGGGGCGCTCCCGGGTTCGCACCGGCGTTGCGCACCGTGGTGGGCACCTCGGAGCACACCAAGGTGGGCAGCGAGGTGCGCACCTTTGATGCGATGCCTTCACTAATTTCCATAAAAGGCAAAAAAAAAACGAGATTTTAAAATTTCCGTTTTGAAAGATAGTGAGAAAAAGGGAATGCTGGTGCCATCTTGAGCCCGCCCTGGTGCGCAGCCCAGCCAAGGTGTGCGCACCAAGGTGCCCACCCTGGCGAAGGTGCGCGCCCGGGCAATTAACCCAACTATCAACTTAGCGCGCGCCAGGGTGGGAGCGCACCCAACAACCGGGCCTGGGAAGAGCCAATGCGAGAAACCCCACAAACGCTCTGACAAAAAAAGATGGGGCGCTCCAGTAACCCCGCTTCGGAGCGCACCCTGGGCAAACCCAGCCAAGGTGCCCACCCCGGCCAAGGTGCAGGCGAGGTGCGCACCCGGGGCAAACCGGGCTCCGACAACGTGCACGCCGCACCTGGAGCACACTTCGTAGCGCTCCGGGTGCGCACCTCAGAGCACACCAAGGTGGGCAGCGAGGTGCGCACCTTTGATGCGCTGCCTTCACTAATTTCCAGAAAAGGCAAAAAAAAAAGGAGATTTTAAAATTTCCGTTTTGAAAGATAGTGAAAAAAACGGAACGCGCGTGCCATCTTGAGCCCGCCCTGGTGCGCAGCCCAGGTAAGGTGCCCACCCTGCAAAGGTGCGCACCCGGGCAATTAACCCTACTTCCGACTTCGTGCGCGCCAGGGTGGCAACCGGGCCTCGGAAGAGCCAATGCGAGAAACCCCACCAAACGCTCCGACAAAAAAAGAGGCGGCGCTCCAATAACCCCGCTTCGTGAGCGCAGCCGGGGCAAACCCAGCCAAGGTGCCCACCCCGACGAAGGTGCACGCGAGGTGCGCACCCGGGGCAAACCGGGCTCCGACAACGTGGCACGCAGCACCTTGGAGCACACTTCGAAGCACTCCCGGGTGCCCACCGGCGTTTGCGCACCGTGTGTGGGCAGCGAGGTGCGCACCTTTGATGCGCTGCCTTCACTAATTTCCAGAAAAAGGCAAAAAAAAATGAGATTTTAAAATTTCCGTTTTGAAAGATAGTGAAAAAAAAGGAACGCGGGTGCCATCTTGAGCCCGCCCTGGTGCGCAGCCCAGGCAAGGCATGCGCACCAAGGTGCCCACCCGAGGTGCACACCCGGGGCAAACCGGGCTCCGACTTCGTGCAGGCCGCACCTTGGAGCACACTTCGGAGCGCTCCTTGGTGCGCACCATGGTGCCCACCAGGGCGCGCAACCCAGCCAAGGTCTGCACACTAAGGTGCCCACCCCGGCGAAGGTGCACGCGAGGTGCGCACCCGGGGCAAACCGGGCTCCGACTTCGTGCACGCCATGGTGCCCACCGCGGCGAAGGTGCACGCGAGGTGCGCACCCGGGGCAAACCGGGCTCCGACTTCGTGCACGCCGCACCTTGGAGCACACTTCGGAGCGCTCCTTGGTGCGCACCATGGTGCCCACCAGGGCGCGCAACCCAGCCAAGGTGTGCGCACCAAGGTGCACGCGAGGTGCGCACCCGGGGCAAACCGGGGTCCGACTTCGTGCACGCCGCACCTTGGAGCACACATCGGAGCGCTCCCAGGTTCGCACCAGCGTTGCGCACCTTTGATGCGCTGCCTTCACTAATTTCCAGAAAAGGCAAAAAAAAAACGATATTTTAAAATTTCCGTTCTGAAAGATAGTGAAAAAAACGGAACGCGGGTGCCATCTTGAGCCCTTCCTGGTGCGCAGCCCAGGCAAGTTGTGCGCACCAAGGTGCCCACCCTGGCGGAGGTGCGCGCCCGGGGCAAACCGGGCTCCGACTTCGTGCACTGCATGGTGCCCACCAAGGCGCGCAACCCAGCCAAGGTGCCCACCGCAGCGAAGGTGCACGCGAGGTGCACACCCGGGGCAAACCGGGCTCCGACTTCGTGCACGCCGCACCTTGGAGCACACTTCAGAGCGCTCCTTGGTGCGCACCAGGGCGCGCAACCCAGCCGAGGTGCCCACCCCGGCGAAGGTGCACGCGAGGTGCGCACCCGGGGCAAACCGGGCTCCGACTTCGTGCACGCCATGGTGCCCACCGCGGCGAAGGTGCGCACCCGGGGCAAACCGGGCTCCGACTTCGTGCACGCCGCACCTTGGAGCACACTTCGGAGCGCTCCTTGGTGCGCACCATGGTGCCCACCAGGCCGCGCAACCCAGCCAAGGTGTGCGCACCAAGGTGCACGCGAGGTGCGCACCCGGGGCAAACCGGGGTCCGACTTCGTGCACGCCGCACCTTGGAGCACACATCGGGGCGCTCCCGGGTTCGCACCGGCGTTGCGCACCGTGGTGGGCACCTCGGAGCACACCAAGGTGGGCAGCGAGGTGCGCACCTTTGATGCGATGCCTTCACTAATTTCCATAAAAGGCAAAAAAAAAACGAGATTTTAAAATTTCCGTTTTGAAAGATAGTGAGAAAAAGGGAATGCTGGTGCCATCTTGAGCCCGCCCTGGTGCGCAGCCCAGCCAAGGTTTGCGCACCAAGGTGCCCACCCTGGCGAAGGTGCGCGCCCGGGCAATTAACCCAACTTCCAACTTCGCGCGCGCCAGGGTGGGAGCGCACCCAACAACCGGGCCTGGGAAGAGCCAATGCGAGAAACCCCACCAAACTCTCTGACAAAAAAAGAGGGGGCGCTCCAGTAACCCCGCTTCGGAGCGCACCCTGGGCAAACCCAGCCAAGGTGCCCACCCCGGCCAAGGTGCAGGCGAGGTGCGCACCCGGGGCAAACCGGGCTCCGACAACGTGCACGCCGCACCTTGGAGCACACTTCGTAGCGCTCCCGGGTGCGCACCTCAGAGCACACCAAGGTGGGCAGCGAGGTGCGCACCTTTGATGCGCTGCCTTCACTAATTTCCAGAAAAGGCAAAAAAAAAAGGAGATTTTAAAATTTCCGTTTTGAAAGATAGTGAAAAAAACGGAACGCGCGTGCCATCTTGAGCCCGCCCTGGTGCGCAGCCCAGGTAAGGTGCCACCCTGGCAAAGGTGCGCACCCGGGCAATTAACCCTACTTCCGACTTCGTGCGCGCCAGGGTGGCAACCGGGCCTCGGAAGAGCCAATGCGAGAAACCCCACCAAACGCTCCGACAAAAAAAGAGGCGGCGCTCCAATAACCCCGCTTCGGAGCGCAGCCGGGGCAAACCAAGCCAAGGTGCCCACCCCGACGAAGGTGCACGCGAGGTGCGCACCCGGGGCAAACCGGGCTCCGACAACGTGCACGCAGCACCTTGGAGCACACTTCGAAGCACTCCCGGGTGCCCACCGGCGTTGCGCACCGTGGTGGGCAGCGAGGTGCGCACCTTTGATGCGCTGCCTTCACTAATTTCCAGAAAAAGGCAAAAAAAAATGAGATTTTAAAATTTCCGTTTTGAAAGATAGTGAAAAAAAAGGAACGCGGGTGCCATCTTGAGCCCGCCCTGGTGCGCAGCCCAGGCAAGGCATGCGCACCAAGGTGCCCACCCGAGGTGCACACCCGGGGCAAACCGGGCTCCGACTTCGTGCAGGCCGCACCTTGGAGCACACTTCGGAGCGCTCCTTGGTGCGCACCATGGTGCCCACCAGGGCGCACCCGAGGCAAACCGGGGCTCCGACTTCGTGCACGCCGCACCTTGGAGCACACATCGGAGCGCTCCCAGGTTCGCACCAGCGTTGCGCACCTTTGATGCGCTGCCTTCACTAATTTCCAGAAAAGGCAAAAAAAAACGATATTTTAAAATTTCCGTTCTGAAAGATAGTGAAAAAAACGGAACGCGGGTGCCATCTTGAGCCCTTCCTGATGCGCAGCCCAGGCAAGTTGTGCGCACCAAGGTGCCCACCCTGGCGGAGGTGCGCGCCCGGGGCAAACCGGGCTCCGACTTCGTGCACTGCATGGTGCCCACCAAGGCGCGCAACCCAGCCAAGGTGCCCACCGCAGCGAAGGTGCACGCGAGGTGCGCACCCGAGGTGCACACCCGGGGCAAACCGGGCTCCGACTTCGTGCACGCCGCACCTTGGAGCACACTTCAGAGCGCTCCTTGGTACGCACCAGGGCGCGCAACCCAGCCAAGGTGCTCACCCCGGCGAAGGTGCACGCGAGGTGCGCACCCGGGGCAAACCGGGCTCGGACTTCGTGCACGCCGCACCTTGGAGCACACATCGGAGCGCTCCCGGGTTCGCACCAGCATTGCGCACCTTTGATGCGCTGCCTTCACTAATTTCCAGAAAAGGCAAAAAAAAGAAAAAAATGAGATTTTAAAATTTCCGTTTTGAAAGATAGTGAAAAAAACGGAACGCGGGTGCCATCTTGAGCCCGCCCTGGTGTGCAGCCCAGGCAAGTTGTGCGCACCAAGGCACCCACCCTGGCCAAGGTGGGTCACGGGGTGGGTCCTAGGGTGGGTAACGGGGTGGGTACTAAGGTGCGTGCCAAGGTGGGTCATAGGGTGGGTGCCAAGGTGGGCACCAGGGTGGGTGTGCACCAACCCTAGCCAGGGTAGGTCACGGGGTGGTTGTCGGGGTGGGCGTCAAGGAGCCAAGGTGGGTGGCAAGTAGCCAAGTTGCGTGCCAAGGTGGGTGTCGGGGTGGGTGCCAAGGATCCAAGGTGGGTGCCAAGGAACCAAGGTGGGTGTCTGGGTGGGTGCCGAGGTGGGAGCCAGGGTGGGTCCCAAGGTGAGTGCAAAGGTGGGTGCCAGGGTCAAGGTGAGTGCCAATGTGGGTTCCAAGGTGCCAGGGTCAGGGTGAGTGCCAATGTGGGTTCAAAGGTGCTAAGTTGGGTGCGAGGTTGGGTGCG
Organism: Cryptomeria japonica; assembly: GCF_030272615.1. Taxonomy (NCBI): domain Eukaryota; kingdom Viridiplantae; phylum Streptophyta; class Pinopsida; order Cupressales; family Cupressaceae; genus Cryptomeria; species Cryptomeria japonica. The sequence goes on from NW_026729202.1 coordinate 146,126, forward strand.
AGGGTGGGTGGGTGCCAAGGTGTGCTAGGTGGAAGCCCGGGTGGGTCGGCATCCCATGGGTGTCGAGTTGGGTGCCTGATGGGTGCTTCTTGTCAAGTTTTAGTCGTCGGGACTCATTTCGAGCCTTAGAGGTCGTTTCTTGTCCGGTTGCCCTGTCTTCGACCTGGGAACCCAATTTTGGTCCTCGGGTCCCATTTTTTTTTGTCTCGCATCCCACTTTTGGCCTGTGGCCTTTTCGGGGTCGATTCTCGTTGTTGGGCATCAGAGCATGTTTCTTCTCCT
>NW_026729203.1:0-70000 GCF_030272615.1 Cryptomeria japonica
CTCGCCCAGCTGGGGGGGGGGGATGGGGTACAAAAGAGCTTGACCCGGGCCTCTACCTTTTAATAAGTAAGGCGAGGTCATTTATGCATAGAGGAGATCGAGGACCGAGAATCGAATAGATGCATCCATGCGAGTCTCATTACGCATATGATACGCCCTACTATGACTATAGTAGCGGGGCCCCTACCTATATAACTTTGGCGATTCGTTCGTTCAGTCCTGTCCATCCGGTTGATTTGGTGTTGATCGGCTTTATAGCCGCCCCCCCCCCAGTCGATGAATGCTGATCGGCCCCTATCCAAACCATCCGCTGGATGTTGATGCTGATGCTGATGCCGATGCCGATACCGGTGCTGATCGGGGCCCCTACCTTTGTGGGAGTATGCCCACGCAGATCTATGGCATGCCCCCTCTACTCTCTTCTGTTGGTTTGGAGATCGGCACCACTCCTAACCCAGCCCAGGGAATCTATCTGGCACCACAGAAGCAGATCCATGAAGGTTGGTCTCCCGCACCCCGTAGGGCCTTCCGGTCATGGTCATTCAATATCCATGCTGTTGGTCATGCCGGTCAGGGATCTATGCTGTTCTATGCTGTTGGTACCTATGGTTCCAGCTTCCCGACTCAATCATGAAGGCCTTCATCGGCACCACAGAAGGGGATCTATCTATCTGGCACCATACTCGCTTAGCCCTATCTATAGCCCCTACTATATCAAGGGGTGCCGGGGGTGGGGGGGGGGTTGGCTGGTTCATCTCTAAGGGAACGGGCTCTGGGAAAGACCTCTCAGTAAACGGCATTAACAACGGTTTAAATCGCCTTTCCATCTATAGTTGGGTGAACCTCTGAGCTGGTCGACATAAATGACCAAAGCACCCAGGAACACTTCTTTCTTTCGGTCAGGTGACGCCGCTAAGGTCATGGGGAAGAATGCTCCTTGTCAGCAGATCGTGAATGGAATTAATCCTTGGCCCCTACCTATATAGCGGCTCCGGTCATGACCAACAGCATAACAGCTTAGATACAGGAGTTGGTATTTTCCATCCAACAGCATCAATATTTCCACTGGTACTGGTACAGCAATAGTATCCTATCCGTATCACACAGCATCGAATAGATGTATCCGTGCATGCTCCATCATATCACGTATATGATGCATCCGTGTTACTAATCACCTTCTTTTATGGTATCGATCACAGCAACCTTTTAATCCCCATCCGACTTTAGCGCAATAGTAGGGATCCTATCCGAATGGTATTTCCTCTCCCCCCCAGCGGGCTCAACCGCCCTGTATCGGCCAACAATCGACGCGGCTCGACCAACCCCCCACTATAGATAGGGCATCTATATTGGCCAATTTGAAGGCTTTCTAACACTCCATCTATGCCCTATGGATAGTAGGGCTCCTCCCATTGGATAAATAGGGGTTCCGGGACCCCTCCCGAGGGAACTAGGAGTCGAGGTAGCTGCTCCCGTTCAATAATCTGTGCCGGCTGGTCCGGCCCAATAAGAGAATCTGTTGAGGAAGGAGGGTATGGAGGGACCTCTGGTTTAAATGCCCAGAGGAAGGAATGGAACTATTCGCCGATCCGGGGTGGGTGGGAATAAGAAGTTGGCGAGACTCGACTTACAGGATAGGGCAAATCTTCTGAATTTATTTCAATTAAGAAATTCCTTTATTTCGGCAGATTTCAATGCCCTACAATTCTATGGCGGGGGTGGGAACGTCAGGAGGTAGAACCCTTCAAAGAGTAGGGGGGGGGGGAATTCTAAGGCAGGCAGGCTGCCCCGAGGCTAAGAGATTTGGAGGTGGATAGACCCCGGTCCGCAGGCCTTCCTACCTGATCTATGGCGGGCAGGCGGAAAGGCACGAGCAGGCCGTGGGCGAGGTGACACTAATCTAATCAGTGGGATCTACAATTCCCGGGGTGGGGGGGAATTGTGGCTGTGCCAGCTTTCCATATGGTGGAATCATCGATTGGGGTGGAACTAAAGTCTAACTACGCGGGGACAGCTACGTGGGGGGACAAGCCCAGTCATGGGTCGTTTCTCGTCCTTCTAATCAACTGGTCTAGTAACATGGGCATCTCCTCACTCAATTAAGGTAGGAAAGCTTACTCACCGATATGAGACGGGATATCATTCATTCGTTCAACTATAGTGGGGTGGGCATGCAGGGACATACAGACCATTCTACTATATACAGATAGACGGAAGGGAGATACGGATGGATGGATAGAGGGATACGCAGATGGACAGATAGAGACTACTCCTTTGGAAAGAGAGGGATTTAAGAGAGGAGAGCTATATCCGGGTGGGGGGGGGGGAATTCTAGTTATTTCCGGGCATTTCCGTAATACAGATCCTTGATCCACCTTACGAGACCTGCTGCTAACTAATTTTCATCATCTGATCGCTCCGCTGAGCCCACCCTAACCTTCATCCTCCCTCCCACCCCCGGGGTAGTGGCGGTGGTTTTACCCTATGGGTACGGCGAAGAAAGCCTCCCCACTAAACGGGTTACTGTAGCGAACCATACCGGCAGGCAGTAATTTCGGTAGCATACACGGGCAAGGAAGGCCCCAATCCTTTTAAGCCCCCTACTATTCTAAGGCCCTACTATTCTAAGGCGCCCCCAAGACACACTTTTTTATTCCACTAACCCGGCGTGCATGTCTATAGGTGGTGGAGTCAAAATTTCCGAGTAGTTGAAAGCCAGTTCATTATATCCTCTCTGTGTATTCGCAGCATTTGGTTAAGGCAAAGAACTCCGAATGCAATCGAGGAAGCGCCCTTCCCTCTCAATGCCCGGGCGAGTCCCAAGTATCATCAAGAACAGTTTGAGTTATTATCAGGTGTCGGTTGCAGGATTTCTGTTACTAGATTGATTTATCCCATTTCCACCGCTTTCATCTTGCTTTTCCGCCTGTTGGCCCTATAGTTCCCTTAGGGGGGGACTACTTTACCTCCCACCCATCCCCGGGTTGGGTGGGACGAGAAGGACCCGTAGGGGTTCTATAGCGGTAGCAGCTAGTCCCGAGCGTTATTCTAGCGGGCTAATTAATTACTAAGGGTGGGGGGGACTCGATAGCTTTCTATAGCGGTAGCTAGTTGGGGAAATGCAATAGAGAAATAGTTCTCCCGAGCAGGAGGGAATAAACCCAGAATGGAGCAAGCAGATCAGTTTCAATAGTAGGTAGCTAGCCCCTACCTCTATAGTGGGTAGGCGGTCGATCTTATTAGTTCTGGTTTGTTAAAGCCAAGGCATCTGGAACACTCCAGTCCAGCCCACCTTTCTCAGTCCGTCCGGAAAGATAAGGGAACGGTGAAGTGGGATTAGCTGGGTCGGTTTTTTGGGAGATAAAGGTGGGTGTGGATGTTTCAACGTCTGTCCCCCGGGGGATGAAGGAGGGGTCGAGACCCATAAGAACTAGTGGGATTGGATGAAGGTAGGTGGAATGAATGAGTACCAGGTCGGCCATCGATTGAAGATGTTGAACCCATTGACTGGAATCGATGAAGAACCTAGGAGCTCTCGTCTTTCAAAAACTTTTTCAATAGATCCTGCTTCGGAAGGATCCGGCCGGCTGGTGGTAAGTAGTTCATCCGCTACTCATAAGGAAAGGACGTATAGGGGTGTTACGTACTGCTTGGCCTTGCCCCTGGGAATATGGAGGGCAGGGCCCTGTTACGGGAATGAAGAAAGAGGGAAAGGGGTTCCACCCGCCTACGGAAGTGTTATTAATGGAGGTGCACCCACCCCTACTGACTATTTTCTATTTCCAACCGTATTTGGAGCTTCCTCGCATTCTCGATCCGTTACATCTTCCATGCTTGCTCGGAATTGGAATAGATAGGAATTGTTTGACTCACCTTGCCTTGCTCGAATGAATGACCTTGGGGTTCAGAAATGGATTAGTGAGAAAGAACTATCTAGAGTAGGGGCTTTGCGATGCCTACTAGTCTAAAGGGGCGATGGAAGAATGAGTTTACTAGCCTCCTTGTACCAGTCGCCCTTCAAATAATAGGGGCCGTTGCTCTTGCTCCGAGCCCTGTAGGAGAAAGGGAGGTCAGACCTTTCTTGAATGAAATGAAAGGGCGGTTGCGAGACGGCACATCCCAAGCCTTTCTCTCATTAGTATGGATCTAGCCGGGTCTCCATATTATTGGTACCGCTCCGTTTCATTATTGGGGTAATGAATTAACCCCATAGAAGTAGGGCTCGCCCGTGTTTATATTGTCCCACCATTATTTGTTAAGGGGGTAAGGGCTTCTAGATGCTTGTGAGATTACTGGCTAAGTACCCTTTGTCGATTTGGTTACCTGATCAACCAACTATAGAAAGAAGGGGGTTGCCGTGGTTGCCAACTCTAGTCGGGGGGTGGGTCCGTCTCTAGAGGTTGGTTCCGGTGAGGAGTGAAACCTCGGGCTTGCAGCCCAGGTAGGTCCTTGGCTTCGAGCAACTATAGAACCCCTACGGGTCCTTCTCATCCCAACTACTCCTCCCGGGTGGGGGGGGGTAGTTCACCTACCGAGAGTATAGAGTAGTAGGGCGGAAACGTCGACTGATCAAGCCCTATAGATTGTAGGGGCGAATAGTAGGGCCATAGATTAGGTAGGGGCCCTGGAGCTAGGTTATTCTAGCAGGCTAATTAATAAGGGTGGGGGGGGGATGGATTATAGGGCCCGGTAACTATAGTGGGTGGCTCTGGGGACCCGGCCCACTAACTATATAAAGGATAGGGCTCGGCTAGAAAGGATAGGGGCGGCGGACTATAGTTGTCGTGGCTAGGTCCATCCAGCTACCCGGCCCCCTACCTCTATAGCCGAGATGGGGTGACCCAACCAATGTTACTCAGGTGGCCTCCGCGACTATAGATGGCCATCTATTATAGTAGTGATGCAAGCCCCCTGTGGTAACCCCGTAGTCCCAAAAGACGAAGGGGTGGGGCGATAAAGCGCTAAAGCTGGGTCCCGAACTAACTAATTAGAACCGGCGGCCTACCTCCCTCTAGCCCATCTAGCCGAGGGAGGGGCCCTATGTTCGGGCCCAGCCCTATCCGGGATATAGAGGTAGGGGGGGCCGTGGGCCAAACCCGAACAGAAGAGGTTCCTTGAGATAGAATGGATAGGGCGGTCCCTTTCCGGATGGACTTAACCTCAGAACATGATAAAGAAGATCCGGAGGGCCCCACTTTCGGCTTCTAGGGGGGATAGGGCCTCACAAGACAAGGCAGACCGGGAGGGGGCCCTACTATTATCTCTAGCCCGGCCCCTCCCGGTCTAAACTACTCTTACTACTCCGGTCCACCATCTATTATAGACGTGATACAACTGATGACTTATAGTCGTCGTATCACTCTAGTCGAGAAAGGTGGGGTGACCCAACCAAGAATCACTCTATTCTAGACTTGTTGATCGATCCCCCGTAGTGGCTAGGTCAATATATTGGATGAGAAAGGGCAGAGCGAAAGCGGCGGTTCGCCCGGAGGGGGCGGCCCGGCGCTGCGCTTAATTAATGGATACAACTGGTACACCGTAGGTTGGCCGACCCGCCTCGATCCGTATGGGCTTCATTTTCAAGGGCGAAATCTGAGATGGGCCCCTATAGATCCATATGGCGCGAGATCTATGTAGATAATGCACGCTGCAAACTATCTCGAGTAGGGGGGGCCGGGGCACCTTCGTCTCTTTCTTCTCATTGGTTCGAGTCGAGAAGCGGATAGAAGTGGTTCTCATTTAATTAGATGAATTCAATAACTATAGAACCCCCGGGCGAAATCTTTGACGAGAAAGACGACTATAGTTCGTTTTACTGATGACCTTTGCCGAAGATAGGACTCGGGGAAGGACCCCCGCCTATCCAGTAGGATCTAACCTATTATTGCGGGCACGGCACTCACTGGTCTAGCGTGATAGCACCGACGGTACTGCGTTGGGGATTGAATAATTCATCGAAGCGACGAGACCGGCCAGGCCGGGATGGAGCGGGACGTTCTGTGAATCGGAGAGTAAGTGGAATATGAAGAATAACAACATGACGGAGAAGCGCTTGAATAGGCACTCTTAAGACTATATAACGGGAGAGAGCATGCACTCGACCAACCGAGCACCGAGCAAGAGTCGAGTCCCCCGTCCTCCCAAGCGGGGCATTCTCCCTATCTATCTTAAGAGCTTTCTGCCTCTCCCGCCCCTTCAAACAGAGTTAGTTCGTATCGATATTAGCTTTAGTAATAACGATTCATAGACTGAACCCGCAATATGAATGATAGGGCTCCGGTCGAGCCGAGTGCGAGCGGAAGTGCCCGGCACTCGACCTTTCTTTAGGCACTTATTCAAGTAAGGAGGTGCAATGTCCAACTATTTAATCTCATTAAAGCGCGCGCTTTTCGTTATTACTAAAGAATATGATTGACTCGGGTCGAATTACGTATCTAATAGTAAAGGAACGAAGTGCTCTACCTTTTCAAAGCCATAAGCATGTGCGAGACATGGATGGTCAAATCGGAAAGGGGGTTTTGTCGTGACTTTTCAGGTAGCGGGGACTTGAAAGTGGCTGGATCGAATCCAAATCAATAGGAAAGAAAAGCCCGGGTTTTCAGTAAGCCGCACTCCGGGGTTTTGCTTGGGGGTTTTGGCCGGGTAGGCCCCTGGTTAGTTCACTGGAACTCACTGGTTCGAATAGAGACCATGGGATACTCGTAGGGGTCCCGTATCTCCGTGCTCTGGTACTCGCAAGTGACTTCGTAATAGAATACTTTTCCGATTCAAACTGCTTCAGAAAGCCCTTTATTCCATTGTTCTCCGGACGGAGTCATGGCATAATCAGGTGCACTCCAGAAGAAACAGCTCTTCAAACACTCTCTATTATAAAGCGCCCAGTAGGGCACCAACACAATATCGCATTGCTGGATCGAGTATCGCATGTTCTATCGACGCCCGATCCTCCGAAACCAATTTACCAGATGTGTGACCCCTTTCCGAATAGAATCGGAATTGTGTAAATGTTTTCATCATACCCGAAGCGCAGTGAACGGCGGCTGCCAGTTCGGCATTTATCGCACTTTAGAGGGGAGCTAGCTCTGCTCTCTGACTCTTATCAACCAGCTCTTGCTGAGAACGAGTAGGTAGCCGCCCTATTCCTCTCGTTCGTTTCTCGCTGCCTGACCCCCAAGGAGGCAAAAGTTTTGACCAACGAAGCACCTCTCTCTCCTTATGACAGCCCCGTATCCTAAACAAGCGGGTACTTTAAAACAAAACGAGATCTAGATGGCCGAGCAAATCGAAGCTATTTCTAGGCCCAATATAGAGGTAGGGCTTCCACGGAATCAGTTAATCTCCCTTCACAGCAAAACATTGAATGGTAAAGCGGAGCTGAATGAACCTTCGAGTAGTAGATACCTTTTTCTCATTCATTCAGAAGCAGGCCCTACTATTCTATGGGGGATTCGCAGTGAGAGATCCTGAGCGAAGAGATCTGATAATAGGGGGGTTGCCTGTATCGGCGAGATTCGATGGCAACCCCCGATATCTCCGCTCAAGAGCGGATTACCAGAGATAAAGAAGTGAATGCCCTACTATCTTAGCCGGGGGTTGAGCGTTTATTTCTTCAAGTTGTTTTTCGTTGGTCGAGTGCTTATCGCCTTAGTGCCCGTGGGGGGGGTATCTCCCGAAATTAAGGTCGCTTGCCGGGAGATACGACCATGGGTCTTATTTGTTCTGTGGCTGGATCGACTCCGTTTCTTCGCATGTCGAGATGGAGCTTAGGCTCGATCGTTTGGATTGGTGCTCGAATGCCCTATCGTCTCTATCTGGATTGGTCGAGGGATGGGTCATACAGGGCGCCCACTATAGGAAGGTAGGGGGGCCCAAGTCAGTCCATTAATCTTTTCAGGGGGTTTTTTACGAGGCACCAGACGCGTTCTCGACGGCTATGGGTCCCGTATGCTAGGACATGATCCCGCAATCCTCGTAATCCGGTACACCTAGAGGACTTAAATGATGCTTATAGAGGTGGTTCACTGAAATGATGGATGCTTCAGAATTACGAAGAGAATAACTAGGATAAACAGGGGAGAACTGAACTAACTCCATACTGGTTCGTTCGGGCTCACTAACCGCCCTATAGATAGTAGGGGGCGGACTTCGGAATACTCCATACTGCCATACAATAACTGGACCTGCCATACAATAACTGGACTACTAAACCGGGCATACTGGTTACTCCATACTGCTTCCATACGATCATACAGTAACTAGACCCATAGGCTGGTTGACTGACCTAATTCGATTCTACCATGTCATCGGCCTAACCGGATATATTAGTCAGGCTGGTTTACTCCGATCACTAAGACTTCTCCCACTGTCCCCGAACGGAGAGCAATCGGAATGGATTCGTTCAACTGCCGGATATAGAGGAGGTAGGGCTGGCCCAATTCCAACAAGAAGGGCTTTCTTATCAGGTAGGTGCCCCTATCGCCTATCTATAGTAGGGCTAAGGTTGGGCCCTATGAATGAGAAAGGCCCAATCAATAGGCCTATCTATAGTAGGGGATCCGGCGGGAAGGAAGAAGAATAAGTAAGTGCACCGGAGCTCCCCCATTCCAGCAGCTCTTATTTATCCCATTCCGATCCGAACGCGTACATCAGGTCGAGTACTCGTCCAGCTTTATTGATTGAATCCAGCCGGCCATAGTATCGATCGCCCCATTCGGGGGCGAAGCCGCCCACCTCCACCCCCACCCCCACCCCCACCACCACGGCCCCCCCTACCATTCCCCCCCACCCGGGGGTAGGGGTAGGGCATAATCCCAACGCGGAGCGGCTACCTGAACCTCGAGTCGCGCGTTGGCTAAGCCGCCCACCCCCACCACCACGGCTATATAGGTAGGGGGTAGGGGGTAGGGGCTGGACATTTGCTTGGGTTAGCTCTTAATCAACGGGGTGGGTGGCCTCTACTATTCTGACGGGTACAACTCTGCAATCTCGATTTCCTGCCTTCACCACCCCGTACGCGAATAGTAGGGCCAGAATGAATGAATTCAATTTTGGATGCCCTTACCTAACCTACCTTACCTTCTCTACCTTCCCCACCCAACCTAACCAACTCTACCTAACCTACCCAACCGGTGGGCAGGCGTACCTACGGGCCTCCCACCCTCTTATCGATTCTATACGTAACATGGGATTCGGCTTACCCCTACTAGAACCCCTTTCGGGCCCTTAGTCTCCTCCTCCCGGTGGGGCGGGTTTCGGTTAGTGGTTTGTGGTTGAACAGGTATGATCTAGACGACCACATTCTTGTTCAATGGCGCTCAATTTATTGTTGTGCCGGTTGGAGATCCTGTTCCATTTCTGAGTGACTTTCCGGCCATTCGAGTCGGATGAATAGATAGGTCATCACATCTTGAGGCAATGTGGTGCACTTCCGTCCCACCCAGGGCCATATAGGGCATAAGGGCCAAGTGTTTGAATCCCTCCCGGATCCCATCTATTCAACTGTTTCTCCATTCCTGGGTGATACTACCACCGCTATTCCCATTGATTCCACTTCTTGCCGCCCTTTTAGATATAGTTCGCCTGCAGGCAGGCAGGCAGGCGCTTCACCCTTTACTGTCGAGTGGGATCAGTTCGTGTCAAAAAGTACTAGATCACCGCCCCTATCCATAGTTATTGGGATGGCTTTATCACCCTGCTTCCATAATGGCAAGAGGGGAACCACCGCCACTGCCATTTAGAGTTTTTTCTTCGCCTTTTTTCCCGGGAGAGTGGAAATGCAGGATGAGGTGCACCTAGGAAAGCAGAGAGAGTCGGGGTAATCTTCTTTTTGCTGGTTGTTCAAACGAGAAGAGGCAAGAAGGTTGGGCCCGAACAAGCCTCTTCTATACGTCACATGCATGGGTGGTACCGAAAAAATAGAAGAGAGAAAGGTAGGAACTCCCAACCAACCATGTTACGTATAGAATCGCCATCGAGAAAGGTAGGGCATGCGCCCCGCTACAAGAACAAACAGACTCTCCATATAATTGTAGGGGGCTCCTATAGTTGCTGATTCGATTGCCCCGTCCCGAATGAGATCCTTCTTCCCAGTAGGGCCTTCCGTAAGTTGAGTCAAGCCGATTACTCTATCCCGCGCGGGTGAAAGGGGTAGAGGAGATGGATGAGAAGGTCTCGGTGGGGAAAGCGAGAACTTGCCGGAAGGGGCGATACGAGATTCGATGCCAGCTCTTATCCGCCTTCCGAAAAGAGGGGTTGGGGCGAAGGAGCTATCCCGATCGAGTCCATACACTGCTAATTATGCTTGATCGTAATGGTTGGCAGTATCAGACCCATCCAACAATCCCCTCCCACCCTGTTCACAGGGATTCGATCAGCGACCTTGCTACTTTTTGAGATAGCGAAAGGCATGCATATTTTATTGCTTTGATGTTTCATTCTTGTTGTGGTTTGTTTCTCTACTACACATGCCATGATACCTAGTTGTGGCAACCCTTCCTTCATTTCATTTTCATCTGCCCACCCATCCCAATAACTATGGATAGGGGTGGGCATGTGTAGTCTATAATCGCTTCCTTCATCGTGGTGGGTGTGTTGTTTCCGGTGGGCCCTATCTTTGCTCATCTTCTTCGACCATAATTTTCAATTCTAGATGATAGAACTAGTTCTAGGGTTGGTCCAGTGCCCTACGGGGTACACCCCATTTAGAATAGTAGGGATAGGTAGGTCCCGAGGTGAATAAGTTTCATAGCTAAGATATTATGCTCACCCACAGGCAAAGAGATAGATGTTACTCCGCCCAGCCTCCCAACCCACCTCTGAGTACATGCTCTTTTCCACCTTTCCCAGCCCCTGCTGGCGAGAAAGATATGCAATCATTCATTCCGGGTTGGTTTCGAAGCCGATAGCCCTACTACCTATATCTGCGCTTGCTGGCTGGTGGAATGGCTGGCTCGCTGCCCCCGGATAGACTCAACCGATTAAGAACGACGTAAGTTTTCTCGCTCTCCGCAACTACTATATTGGAGGGGGCTAGCAACAACTATATTGGAGGGGGGCCATAGTTCTCCTCAATTCTGCCAGTAATCAGTTCATGCGAGCCGCCCCAATTATATGGGAGGGGGTGGGAGGAGGCGGCTGGGGGCCCGCCCGGGGGAGGCGGATCGATCTCTTATTCGTCATGTCGCAAGGTGGATTCTATACGTAACATGGGGCCCGGCCCGAAAACTTCTCTGGACAGGCAACTATCAATAATCGGAACCTTTTAATTGGATGGGAAGCAATGAAACTGACGTTGGATGAATTATAGTTCTACAATGGAATGATATGGACGATTCTGTCTCGTATTCGGGAGCTGTTTGATTGCAAGCGAATAGTGATAGGTCGGGAGCGTCATATGTGTGGTGGTTGGCTTCTCGATAGTAGGGCTTCAGCCAGAGGACCCTACCTATTCTAGCAGGCTGATTAATTACAGTGTGCATTCACGCATGAAGCAACTATGATTCCCTCCCACCCGGGGATTCTAGTGGTGGGTGGGAGAACCTACGGGGCGAATAGGCAACCTCTAGCAGGCGTACATTAATGTTGGCTACCCCTACCCCCCCCTACTATTCTAAGGGCGTCGATTGAAGGTTAGCCAATTCTAGTTCCGCAGCAGGAACTATAATGAAGCACCCGCCCCTACAATAATATACCTCCCTGCAGGGGGGCGGCTGGTAGGAATAAGGGGTGGGCCCCTACTATTCTATGGCAGGTGGATGATAGTTGGCATGTTACGTATAGAATCAATCGAACTAGCCGGGTTCTCCTAGCAGGCTAATTGAGGAGCAGAGTGAATCGGGAACAACTAGAGTCTAGTAGAATTATGGAACCGACTCACCATAGATAGGTAGGGCCGATACAGTAGGCATTGAACCGACGGAACCTACGCCCCTACAATTCGAGAGACCTCCACAAGGCTAATCTCTCCTCCCGCCCCCATAGCCCTACAATTCTATGGGGGCCTGCTAGAGGTTGCACTCGATTCTATACGTAACATGCTCACCCCCCCCCTACAATTCTATGGGCATAGTTGAACCGGTCGGAGGGATCACTGGTTTCATTCTCTAATCCGCCTATACACTCGATTGACCCTATATATCTATCTGGCGAGGGGATATAGATTAGATAGGCCCCGCCCCTATATCTCTATCTGGGGTCATTGCCCGTCGGGGGAGTCCCTCCCCCTCCAGATAGCCAGATAGATAGGGTAGGGGCCTATCTAAACTAAAGTAGCCCCCTCTTCATGCCTCATCATAGCATAGCTCGGGTTGGCTCACGAACCGGCGGCTCGCCTTCCGGTGGATCATAACTACCGTATCGGAAATAGGAAAGGGTGGAAAGCCTTCACACACTTGCCTAAATAAACAGATTCGCCTCCCCCCCACCCCGGGTGCTTCGATTCGTTGTAGTACCCCCCCCCATACATAGATAGGGGGCCCTCTCCCTTTGGCGTTTAGTTTCTAAAGAAATCCCCTTTGCTTGAACAGTGGACCGAACCGCGTACCATTCGAACAATGGTATAGGCGGGGGCAGGACCCGCAGTCTTCAGGTGGCGAGTCGACCCCCCTATCTATTCTACTCTACCCCGGCTATAGGTGGGTGCAGCCGTACAGCTACTGGCCATACTATGTACGTGACGTGACCGGTGTAGTTAGAATGCCGCTCTCTACCATAGTCTAGCCCTATAGTGATGCCGCTCTCTACTCCCTATTGGCCATTGTAGCATGATTGGCACTACAGTGATGCGAACCGATTGTATCCCAGTCCCAGATAGATAGATGTCTATCCCATATGACTGTGAAACCTACCCAACCGATTTCTAGATGGGTAGATCTTAGGGAAGGTCGACTCGAATCGATGGCATATATAGAGTGGGGCTATCTCATGTGCAGAATGAAGCGAACCTCCGCATGGGAACTACCCTGGCCCAAGCACCCCTGCATATGCAGAGGTAGATGCCTTTGTAGGGGCCAAGCACCCCACCCTTCCAGAGGCAACTAGAATCCCCACCCTGCAGAGCCATTATAGTTGGGTGGGTGGGAGGATAGAGAAGCCAGGAGTCTGCTGGGCCAACGATTAATTGGTTGGGAAAGGTAGATGCCGTTGGATAAGTCCGTACTATAGTTCCCACCCACCCGGGAATAGAAGGTCCCCGGGGCCCACCCATCCCGGAACTTTACTATTCCCTCCCACCCAATAGATGGGCCCTCCCACCCGGCTGTTATTGTAGGGCTAGCAAGCTGATTAATTACTCCCACCCACCACTAGAAGTAAAGTTGGCATTTAGGCAGAAATCGTATTAGTCTTGGTATTAGGTTCGACACAACTTAACCCCCCACCCATCCCCACACACGCAAGTCTAGTTAAAGAACAGTAGAACCATTCCATGAATCTGGACCTTTCGAATAGGCCACGGGCCTTCCATTGCGTAATATCGATATCGAGTTCCGGAGCCAGTGGGAAGAGATGATGAACCGATGGCCCACAAGTGCTAGCATATATTCATATCCCGGCTGGGGTGGGGCCCAGGAGGATGAGGTGGCTCAAGCCCCAGTCCCGGATCCATGGGAGATAGCAGCGCCCCGTAGCAAAGGGAGAAAAAGTGGTTGACCTCGTTTCTGACGCGATGCGATTCGGACATTGTGATCTTGACGCCCTTCCCCATGCGCTTGGAATCGACTCGTAACTAGTCAATGCGGATAGAGATTCATTTTACCTATCCCAACAACTAATCTACCTCAACTAGAATTCCCTCCCACCCACCACTAGAATTGCCCCCCTCCCCGTTCCATGGTATAGCCCGGGAATAGTATAGTTCCGGCATAGGCATGGACGGGGAAGGCATAAGCATGGGTAGAGGTGGAGGCAGGGTTCATCGGGGGAGGGAAAGGCATAGGCGGAGCCAGTGGCATCAGAGCCAGATGCGCACCAGAGACAACTAGAATTCCCTCCCACCCAAAGAACATCTGAGTTAGTAGCAGAGACAGGGGTAGCATCGCAGAGAGCCCTAGCCCGCCGCATTACTTTGAGGTTGAGAGCCTGGGCCCGGCCCTTAGAATAGTAGGGGCCCTCCCACCCGAACTAGACCCCCCACCCAGTAATAATTGTTGGTTCGGGCAGATATATGAGCAACAGTTCCAGTTCCCTCCGTTCGGTCGAAATCCATGACCAGGTGTTCCAGATCGGTCGCAGCCCCTAACCGGTGATTGACCCAGGAGCATACTACTCAATCCCACCCTCCCAGCATGCATGCATGCAGGGTGGCACCGGGAGCAAAAGCATAGCCTGTTCGAGATGCAGCTCGGGTACTAGTTACGGTTCAATATCTCCTCCCACCCACCCCTGCAGATCGATATCGAGATGCAGAGCCTATTCTTGTTCCACCAATTCCGGATCCGTCAGAAGCAGATATAGATTGGGGTGGGTTGGGGCTTAGTGGTTGGCAGAGGTGGGAGTTGGAACAGCAAACGCGCAATGGCAGGATTGAGATCGGGACTAAGATGCACCAGGGGTAAGGATAGAGCTATCTCCATCAATACCTGCCTAGGTCCTCTCGCCCCATTCATGCTGTGATCCGTACGAGACCAGGAGCGGGGATTGCAGCGTTTGATAAAGCAGCGTACCACCCGCCCGCCGCCCTTATTTGAGAAAAGCGAATAGCCATCCTGTGTACTGCAGCGGAACCCCTACTAGCAGAGTTCATCGGGAACGGGGACAGCGGAAAGGCCGTACGGTCAGCTGCTTCGCAGCATTGAAGATGGTGAAAGCATGGGAGACAGGGATAATGGAGGCCAGAGCAAAGGTAGTTGATTACCCGGCACCACCCAAAGCAGTTAAGATAGCTAGAGTGTAGATGGTGGAGTGAGCGATAGAAGCGAAGGCATCACCATCATCATTTGCAGTATCGGGGTCAAGGCCATCAACGGAGACCTCCCCGCCCCGAAGCGGGAGTGGCGTATATAGAGGCAGGAACATGGATGGAGTCGACGGAAGCAGAGATGGGGGCTATAGAGACAAAAGCATAGGCATCGGTGGCATCTGATCGAGGTTACTCAGTTCGAGATGGAGATATCCAGCGCAAGTGGTAGAGGCAGTTGCCCGAACAGATACCGATGAGCCCCTTATCAATGTTGGATTGATAAATGCTTTTCCATATATTTCAGTCTTGAATCGATTATCGGCTTCAATGATTACCTAAGAATAGTAGGGTAATGGCATCAGCTTGCTAGAATAATCTAATAATAGGGGCGGGGCCGTTGGCTCTCAGGAGGGAGATTAGCCTAAGAGGTAGATGCCGCCCTACTATTCTAAAGGCCGAGTCGATGGGAACAGGGAAATTATGGCATGCTTCGGGTAGCAGCTCTTTCACGAATATCGGGTTCAGTCTCGCCCCGCCACCTTCCGCTTATTGAAACATCCCGCTTTCATATTCAGGCATTCATGCGTGGTGACCTGAAGATCTCCTGAACCCATCTCTCTACCCGTTTCACTTTGAACAACCACCTGACCGCTTAGATGCGATGGATACAGGGATTTCTGCTGAGCGGATTATGACATGGTCGGCCGGCTATTACAGAAAAGTGGCAGAAAAGTGGTGTGGCATTTATGAGGGATTGGGCGGGCACAGCATGAATCGATGCGGTCGGGGTGCTACATGCCAGTCTCAGTAGGTAGGCTCGCTTGTAAGTAGAGGATCTGTGTGGGGCGGAACCAATCGACGCACTAAGCATAGAACTTGCACCTTTTATCGCTCTTTGGTCTTCGGTTTCAGATGCAGAGTTTGGTTCGTCACTTCCGTCATGCCAAGCAGAGTCAATCGGTGCCTGATCTCGTCATGTGGGCGCAATCAATTCTAGTTGCCAACTAGAGGCTCCTGGGTCCGGGGAGAAGGAAGACTATAGTTTGAGTTCCTCTGGATCAGTCCATAGTAGCTCCTTGTGTGATTCGTAAGCTATATAGGTCCCATCCAGAGGTCCGGATACTCCGCCTTCCTTCCGTAGGTGGAGATAGTGGCTTCATCCACGAATATGGTATAGGCCCCCGCCTTTTCACCCACCCACCAACAACTATGCCCCCCCACCCTGCATAGCCTCCAAATGAGTACGGTACGGGCTCCCTCCTGGGATTTGTCGCTCCCGATGAACCCCGTACTATAGTTCCCACCCACCCTGCTTGAATAGAACCTCGCCGAAGAGGTTTTCCGTATCTCCTTCATACGGACATCCAGCAAATAAGTCGTTTTCCGTAGACGAGAGAGTTGGTTAAGATCTGATTTCCTATAAGCTGATCGTTAATAGGCTATCTCTACCAACCCCTGCCGTACCCATCTATAGCTCCCCGATGGCTAAAACAAACAGATAGTTGTCCCTATCTCGACTCCGTGCCGGGATTCGAAGAAACACTCGACCTTTCTTGCCTCTTCTCCCCCACCCTGCATAGGAGCCATATTTCCGGAACTATAGTTTCCCACCCACCCGAACTATAGTAGGCATGTTACATATAGAATTGAGAATCTAGTCTAGTGGGGGGATAGGCGACTATGCCCCCGGGTGGGTGGGGGAGATAGAAGTTGCGTATAGAATCTGGCGAAGATAGAGAAAGATTCTAGAGATAGCGGGTTAATGAATTAATTAATTAGTAATATATGACCTGGTTGAAAATGAAATGGACGTGAAGATGCAGGGGCGTAGTCCAAAAACGAAGGGGTGGGGGGGAATTCTACTCTCACTATCGGGCTGAGGAGGGAAGGTGATAGAGTTGGAGTGAGGATTGGTGGACTATAATTCAGCCGATTCTAGTCCGCTTTCGGCCCCTACTATTCTATGGGCTATTGCTTCCCTGCATGCAGGGTGGGCCCATGCCCCCCACCCAACCCCACATACGGAACTATAGTGGTGTCCTCCAGGTTGGGTGGTTGGGTTGGCCTTCCGGCCATTCCGGAGTGTGGTTGGGTCGATGAGAGAGAGAAGGCGGGGCCAGATATATAGATAGGGGGCGGTTGGCCCGGGGCAGTCGAGAGAGAAAAGGTTGGGTTGGTGCAACCTCTAGCAGGCTACCATTAATTGGGGTGGGTGGGAGGCCCCTTTCCTATTCTGATAGGTTGGCGAGCAATCAAGGAGATAAGTTACCTGATCACCCTACCTTCTTTTCCTGCCTCTAATCCCTCTTCTGATATCTCCATCCCGTTCTGCCCTACTATTCTAAAGGGCGATCGCCTCCCCACTCCGGAATAGCCAGCCAACCAGCCATTCGGGTGGGACCCCCCCGGGTTGGCTCGGAAAGGGTTTTTTTGCAGGCTCTTCATCCGCTTCCTAACTGTCAACAGAAATTCTATACGTCACACTGCAACCAATTTTAGATAGGGCCCCTGCTGGATAGGGAGATAGGGATTGTATAAGGCCACCAAAATAATGGCCCTATCTACAACGGGGGCAGGGGCCTTCTTTTAAGATATGGTGTGGGGCTGGCGACTATAATGTGCCCCGCTCGGCGGCTCCCTTTAGAATAGTAGGGCATGTCATGGATTCATCCTAAACAAATTGCTCTGGGATAGTTCCATAAAGGCGATTGATGCGCAGGGTTCATCGGGGGATGGAATGGGGGAGCGAGGGCCTGGCGATAATGCCGGGCTTTAGAGCTCGCCCTTCTGTACGTAACATGCCAACAATTAATCTACCTCAACTAGAATCTCCCTCCCACCCCTTTCTCGCCCAACTTGCCGGAACTATGATTCCCTCCCACCCCTACTATTCTAAGGGGGCGTTCCCGGGCTATAATTTGATTGGGGGCCGGAAGATAAGGGGATGGGCGAGTCGTTATTTCCCCCCTTTACATACAGTCGAGGGATGCTATCCTACCCTACCCTCCCCAGGGGAATGGGGGATATAAAACTCCTCAAAATGCCCTCTGTAGTATAGCCGGGGAACCCTATGATTCCCTCCCACCCAATTGAACCCCCCGCTTCAGGAGGCCCCGGCCTATTCTAAGGGGCCCCCCTACTATTCTAAGGGCGGCCCCATAGAATAGTAGAGGGCCTCCCGCAACTATATTAACCGGGGTTGGGTGGGACAATTTGAACCCGGCATTAACCTTCTTAATTATGGAAGCAGGGTGATAAGCAACGGCATTACCTTCCCAGCAACTAAGTACCTTAACTAGAATTCCCAACGGCTCTATAGTTCCCACCTCACCCAACCGCTTAGAATAGTAGGGGCCTCCCACAACTATGATTCCCTCCGCACCCCTGCCTGGGTATAGAATTGTTCCGGGGATTAGAGTTCTGGGAAGGTTAGAGTTAGTTGCTAATTATGGAAGCAGGGTGATAAATGCGTCCCGGAGGGCCCCTACCATTCTAAGGCTGCGGGAGGTTTCTTATCTGCTGGGAAGGCGGCTGGCCCCTATTATTCTATTATTCAGGGTGGGCCCCTACTATTCTAAGGGCCCTACTATGGCAAAGGGGCGTGCCCCAGCAGGGGGGAATTCTAGTTTCTAACACGTCGAAATGTGACGTATATAGTCTGGACCTGCCATTATAGCTATCCTACCCTACCCTACCCTATGTAGTTGGGTAGATAGGCGGACTGCATAACTCCCAAACTAAACTAAACTAACTAAACTGGTCCGCTTCCGTAACTGAACTATAGTTGCCCCTTCCGTCCAACTAAACTATAGTCGTGAATGCTTGCTTCAAAACAACCCTTCCGTCCAACTATGGTCGTGTTTCCGGGTTGCTTCCGGCCCTACTCAATTGTCGGGTTGGTCATCTATCTCTATCTCAGCCAATATCTGCCCTACCTCTATAGTCGGAGGGTGTGAGTGTAAGGGGTAGCCCTGCAGGGAGGGTGCCCCCGCTCCTCGTATCTCTGTCTCTATCTGTGTAAGTATCTGTCCGCCCTACCTCTATAGTCGTAGGTAGTATAGTCGTAGGTAGGGTGGGGCAGTCCCTCTGCTCTCTAGAGTAGGCAGGGTGGGGCAGTGGCTCTGCTCTCTAGAGTAGGCAGGGTGGGGCAGTGGCTCTGCTCTCTAGAGTAGGGAGGGTGGGGCAGTGGCTCTCTAGAGTAGGGAGGGTGGGGCAGTCCCTCTACTCGGGGGGGTGGGGTGCCTTATTCTAGCAGGTTGATTAATTAAGGGGGGCCGGGAGGGTTAGATGATATTGGCTATTAATAGGGTTAGATTCTATTGCCGGGTGGGGGGGCAATATAATAGAACCGCCTTGTTCCCAATGGCACGAGATGAATAAACAAGATCGGGCTTTCTATCCCATCCCGATGAAGAGGCAGTCGAATCAGATGCTCCGCCCGAGATAGGAATTGCTCCATTCCGTTCCTCCTAGCCGATAAAATGAGATTAGAAGTATCACCCATCGCCGTATGTGAAGTGGTTGCTCCCGATGAACCCCTCCTGTCTGCGAAGGCTTATGCGCGCTCGACTATTCGAATGAAGTGTTCTCGACCTGTTATCGGCGAACAAGATCCATTCTCCGGTAGTGGCCGAGGGGGGGTATGAAATTGGATCCGATACCGATCGAATCAAGGGGTGGGTGGGAGGAGAGAAGTTCTTCTCTGAGAGATTGATTCTCTGCATGCATGCAGGGGCACCTTTTCTTCCCACCCAACCCCGGCCAACTATATCCACCCACCCATCCCCTGCATGCAGAGATCGATTATCAATTTGCTCGAATCGATCTAACGGTTATGAAATATATAGGGGTCCTCAAGCACACCCGGGTGTCATTTTTCGACTGACTATTGCTCAGAAGGGGCTAAACTAGTACTTTATAGTGCGAGCGAGGCACGGCATTCACCATTCCCGACTAACTCTAGTTCGCCGGTCCGGGTGGGGTTGGAACGGTTGGAAGGCTCCTGCTTAAGGAGCAAGTGGTGATCATAGGAACAAATGGGTATGGACGGGGCTTGGCGGATCCAATGCAACTCAATTACTTAATAGGAAGGCATGGGTTCTGTTCTACCTTGGCCGTGAATGAAGAGGTACCGAACTAAGTGCTATTCTATCCAGCATAGCAATAACACTTTAGTTGGATATTGTGAAAGTAAAGGCCCCCCTTTCATTCATTTCTACTGGACTCTAGTTACTTCAATCAGTGATAAATCCCAGGTAGGGGAGTAGGGCAATTTCTTTCGCCCGGTCGTGAAACTGCTGAATAAACAACAATTCTTCAACAGTAGCTCCTGGATCTTTCTTAAACTGCAAGATCAATTGGGTAAACTACTGGCAATAGAACGAACTATATCCTCCCACCCTATATAGAAAACCCCACCCATCCCGCCCTATATCCGGCAAAGCAGGGGTTCTAGCCATTTATCTATCTGTAGGGGGTTGCCGCCGAACCCCAATTAATTGAGAAAGGGGCGAAACTATAGTTCTGCACGGGCCCCTACTATTCTAAGGGAGTTCGGCACTCATCTGACGACAACTAGAATTCCCGGGGGTTCTAGAAAAACCCCCTACAGAGAAAGGCGGTGAGGGGTGGGAGGGCCTAATTTGAGCTAGAATTCCCCCCCACCCGAAAATTTGAGTGCTCCTCCTAAGTTCCCACCCCTGCCCCGACTATTCTAAGGGCGATACAGATAGATGATGGGCCGGGCCCTTCCGCCCCACGGGCCCTATGGATAGTAGGAATCGCCGGGGGTGAGATCCGGTACTCGACCGGGGCTCAGATAGGAAGGATAGGGCGAGATTGTACCACGTATATAATGGACGAGTGCCTTTGATTGATCGCCTCTCCTCCACTATAGTGGGGGGCCTCTCCTCCACAAAGAGATCTATATGTTCGTTCGAAGAGAGGGGGCTGGTCGGAATCGCCCGTAGGGCCGGGCCCTATAGATAGTAGGGCTCTCCTATATATACGTGATACAACTGATAGTCTACCTCCATTAGATCGATCGGAGCCAGCTACAGATAAAAGCCCCTGAACTCCTTGGCTTATCTCTTTCGGCGAATCGAGTGGTTCGGTATTATCTATGTAATACAATAGTCGGCACTCGAGATAGCTCTGACCGTCGACGCTCCGACCGTCACGCTCTGTAACCACCGGCTAACAATAGTTTGCGTGCGCCGGATGGTGATAATGATAATATGGACTCGGCCCGGCAACCCCCTACTATTTGAAGGGCAATGATACCGGTTGTCAGGTGGTTGAGGAAGTTAGGTTTAGTTGAGCTAGTCCTCCCACTGAACTGAACACCCCCGGTGAAGGATGGCCAACCGGGAAGAAAGGGCGAGAAAGGAAGGTGGTACCCTTGGCTCCCAACTAGAATAGTCATCTCCGAGATGAGAATGTTGGACTCAACTACTATCCTTCTTGGTTAGCTCAACTACTAGATTCTTTCTTTCCTGCTAACAGCTTCACCCCCGGGTAAAAGGAAAGGAGTTCACCCGGTGGTGCGGGATGGGGCAACACGGAAAGGAGTTCAAGGCCTCACTCAACTCCCTAATTACTGAACTGTAGGATTGTCCAGGCGGGAACTTCTTTGTTCGAGGAGGGGGTGTAGGAAGGGCCTTCAGGTGGTGGCCTCCCCCTACTATTCTAAAGGCAATCAGCAGGTATTAACTCGAGAACAGAACTGCGATAAAAGTAAAGCTGGTTAAGATAGAAACCCCCAGGCAATAAACTCCCTCCCCCCAACTAGAATACCCATCTCCGAGATTGGCTCATCCTTCACCGGGCGGGGGTGCTGCGGGTAGGCTTCTTCTTTGAAGGCCATCCTACTTCTCGGGAATCAACTATAGCGATTAGAGGATGCCAGCCTAGCCTAAGATTCCCTGTTGCGGGCCCTACGGGGCAACTATCCCTGTTGCGGAAAAAAGGAGATCGAGATCGAGAAATAGAAGGTGTTCAGTTCAGTGGGCGAGATCGAGATTAACTATTTAGCTCTCCCTCAACTATTTACTAATGCAACTATCCATACGTTAGATCGGCCTTCGACGAATATGCCATAGCTTCCAACGGCATCTAGCTCTTTTAAAAGGAAGGTTCAATCAGAGGTTCAATCAGCAGGTTCAATCAGCGAGCATGCTTTATTTTCCGTTTGACAATAAACCCTGACCCTTTCAATAGTAGGGGGTAGGGGGGGCATGTTACGTATAGAATCTGGCCCTACCCCCTGCTGGCGAAATAGTAGTAGGGGCCCTCTACCAATAGAATAGCCCTACTATAGTGGGGGGGGTGTGGGCATATTACGTATAGAATTGAGAAAAACTCTCTTTAGTTGGAGTGGATGGGAGGCTAATGTTGGTCTCAACCAATTCGACAGACTCTCTAGACCGAAGCTAACCTACAAGGAAGCAACGTCGACCTACTGATTGAATGGCTGTCCATCCATTCAAAATCTAGTTCAATCGGTAGAACCCCTATTCCCATCCAATGGTTCTCCACCCTCCTCCGCCGATTGAAACAAAACTTTTTTAGGTCACCTCCTATCCCTATAATAGAGTTTTAATACGGAGAGGATTTCAACGAAAGACTCGTTCCGTTGACTTTTGGCCAACTCCAAGCTTGTCTCCAAGGAGGCAATTTTGGCCAGGCCAAACTGCATCCGCTCCTTACAGAGCGGATCGCTCTGGCTTATTGACTGCAACCGGGCCTGGTATTCCACTATTCTGCGTTGGGAGTCCGCAATACTTGAGACATTCTGGGACAGTTGGTGCCATACACCATCCCCGGCGAAGTCTATGTGTGCATCGAATAGATCCTCGTGAGAATGATCTACCCCCTCCGCCGGCACTTTCTGCCTCCACCAGTCCCTCCCCGGCCAAACTTCCCCCTCCGCTGCTGGTGTTGGATTAACGGGATGATTCGATTGGGAAGATGAAGCCTGATTCCAACTAGCGGTGAAAAAATCGGCAATAGGATCATCTTCCCAACCGTCGTTCCCCTGGGCCTCCGCGTTAATGAAAGGGGACCCGAAGCCGAGTTCTGTCACCGCCCAAGACATAAATAAGGTTCCCCCCAGTCGTGCCAGGGGGATAAACCATGATGGAACTTTACCGCGCAACTTGCGCTGAACGATTAGACCATGTAAAATTCCGGCGTAGATAAACCTATCGAGCGGAACTAGGATTTGTTTTTCAATAGGAGGTGGTGGATATTGCGGTTGTTTCGGAACTTCTGTGAGCCTAGCACCTCTATTTGATAGTGCCTGAGTCGCAGCATCAAGGTCTGACCCGGATTGAGCAAAGGCGGCCACTTCACGGTATTGCGCCGATTCGGGTTTTGAACTACCGCGTACTTGTTTCATAGCTTTCAACTGAGCGGCGGACCCAACGCGACTGACGGGTAAGCCAACGTTAATAGCCGGTCTAATTCCGCGATGGAAGAGCTCTGTTTCCAGACAAATCTGTCCATCTGTAATGGGGATCACATTGGTAGGGATATAGGCCGACACGTCTCCAGCTTGTGTTTCGATTACGGGTAACGCGGTCAAGCTACCCGCACCTGTCTGGTCCGATCGTTTTGCGGCTCTTTCCGATAGACGGGAGTGCGAATAGAAAAAACGGAGGAGTGATGGGTTTATCCATGTTTGTCTCGGTAAGAGTCTATCCATCACATCCCTCCCCCCTAACTATAACCTGCCCCCCCCCTTTCCCTTATCGTAAAGATAAAGTTATTCCCACTCGTCATCACCCCAGGAGCCCCCCCCAGTACCCTCCGAGTTCTCTCCCTCAGAGGATGAGGAAGCACTCGGGGGATCAAAGGTCAAGAATTCGCCGCGATTTGATCCCTCAGAGGATGAGGAAGGACTCGAGGGATCAAAGGTCAAGAATGCCCTATTTCTCTTATCCCCCCGCCTAAGGATGCTTCGTTGCTCGGGAGTCAAGTTATCCCACCCCGATTCACGCTCGTAATCGGAGGTGTCGGGCGAGGACCCTCTGGGTTGGGCTTCCTCGGTGTCGTCAGCCTCTTCCCCATCGGTTTCTTCCTCGCCTTCAGCCTGATATTCCTCATCGGCGGGCCCCTCCTCGGGTTCAGGGGTGGGCTCTTCTAAAGGCCCTTCCTCGGCTTGATCCACTGCGGGCGGGGGGCTCTCCTCTCTCCTTCGTTTTTGACGAGGAGAAAGTGATAGAGGGGTAGGGAGAAATAGTAGGACAAAATTCAATGGGGTAGGGAGGATAAATAGGAGGACAAAATTCAATGGGGTAGGGAGGATAAATAGGAGGACAAAATTCAATGGGGTAGGGAGGATAAATATCTCATTCTCAAGATTCAACGCTATTCCTTTCACACCGCTGGCAAATTCGACCATTTCCCCAGCTTGAATCTCGTTCAATCCATAGACACGTGCAATCCCATCTCCGACTGAGACCACTCGACCGATCTCATCAACCTTTAGATCGGTCCTATAGTTGGTCATTTTGTTTTCTGATGGAGTAGTGAGTTCCGTGTTCTGTTCTAATAGTTTCAAAAAAATACAAGGCAATAAAATCTAGCAAGGAAGGCCGACACCGGAAGTACTGTAACCGGCTAACTCCCTTCCCGCACAATAGATTGATGCTCAAGCGGATAGACCGTCCACCCAGTGCCGCTACCCACTTCTACCAAGGCTGGGAATGGCGACGGCGAAGGCGGCGACGACCGGGAGGGAATGTTATGCAATCGTGGAAATGCCATGTCGGGTGCCCCCGGAATGAACAAATTCCCAAATCATCAATACAATTAATCAACATTTCGGGAACGGGGAACTAGGAGTTGGTTCTCAAAAGTTAGGGGCGGCGCCACGTTAGTCGAGAAGGAAGGCGAGCTTTGAACTGATGACTTCTTGCAGCTATGGTTCCAAAAGAAGAGTTGATACATATGCGTGAAGACCCCGGAGCTCGAGATTCTATACGTAACATTCATGCCCTACCCCCGGATCAAGATCAGAATCATCGCCCAAGCTGGATCAACTTATTAAAGCTGCTTCTCTAGCTACTTATACTCCCGATGAACTATGCTGCTGGGTCTTCTACTGGGTAAGCTACAGGCACGCCCTCTCTTCTCTATGTTGGCGGGTGGTGCTGAAACAAGTGCTATTATTGGTGCTTCAATGGATGGACCTGGAACTAGGAACTCTGCGTATGCTACTGTCTCTGCTGCTGTTCTAGATGGTAGTGGATAAGCTGGATCCGGCTCTTGATATAGAACAGGATCTGGAACTGGGTCACCTGGGTCTATAGGTTCTGTTATAGGTGCTGGATCTCGTGCTGTTGGTGGAACCGTGCTAAGGGAAGCTACGGGATATGGCTTTGGAACTGCTACTGCTACTGGTGCTACAGCTGCTGTTGGATCAGATACTATATACGATGCTGTTGCTGCTGGTGCTACCCATGCTTCTCTTTCGACGGGTGCATCCCCAGAGGGCTGGATCAACAGCTTGATCAAGCACTGGATCAACGGGCTTTGCCTTTGCGATATAGGCTACCTCAGCTGCTGGTTGTGATGCTGCAAAAGGTGATGGATCTATAGAAAGGACTGGGTATCGATCAGGAACTGAAACTACTGGTTCTGCCTCTATCCCTGTCTCTGCTACTAGATATGCTGGCTATGGGTCTAGATCTCGAAAGTGAGAACCTGGATCACCAGAAGGTGGCTATGGGTATGGATCTCGCTATGGGACTGGTTCCCTTTAGAAGAGTAGGGCTGGATCAACCGGATCAAATGCGAGATATGAAACTAGTGAAACAACCGGATCAACATCTATGTCTATAATTCCCCCCCACCACTACCCTTAGAATAGTAGGGGCCCCCATGCATGCACACCCGGCCCTTTATGAAATCACGGGGTGGTTCATCGGGATTTGAGGGAGCATGTTAGCGCTCGCCCTAGGGGTGGGTGGAGGCTGTGGGACTACAGGTTATGCGCATGAAGACCCCCTCTATAGATATGGGAGCGCACGAGGCCCCACTATTCTATGGACCGCTAACGGCTAGTCGAACTAACATATAAAGCCATTCCCGAAGCAGCTATCTCCATCGAAGCCCTATGGATGATAAGGCTCGAAGGTATCTATAAGTCTCTCTATTATGGAATCTAGTTGTTTATCTATTATATACATAATATGCCTTATCATCCATAGGGCCATGACTGCGAATCTATGAAAATCGGCTCTTCATCAAGTCGCTGGTTGACTTCAAGTCGCGAGAAGGGGATAGAGAGTAGTCATATTATGTATGTAGTATGGCGAGATGGGGATAGGGATAAAGAGTAGTCATATTATGTATGTGATATGGATGAATGTTAGTCATATTAACGTAATATGGATGGATGGATGAATGTTAGTCATATTATGTGCGGGTTACCACCGATCATTCACCCAAGTGGAAAACCGTATTCCCGTATTCAAGACCGTATTCCCGTATTCGATAAAGAAGTGGGTGTATTCAATTCAAGAAGATCCTTGCTCCATTTGGAAGACCATATTCGAGAAAGAAGTGCACCGTATCCGTGCCCTATCTATATCTGGGTGGTCCCTTTAGAATAGTAGGGCGTATTCGAGAAGGCATAGATGTCGGCTCTATCTCTCTTGGGCCTATCGATCAGTCGGCTCTATCTCTCTTGGACCTATTGATCAGTCGGCTCTATCTCTCTTCTTCGCTCCGATCTGGAAGCATAATGGTGTATTCAATATTCTACACCGATTCTTCAATCTGGAAGTGGTGACCGGCCTTTCTCTATCCGTGACGTGACCCCCATTAGAATAGTAGGGGTGGTGACCACTTACGGTTCATTTCAGGCCTAGGTGTTTGATAGTGGAGGATAGTGGTAGCTGGAGATAGTGGTCAATCCCTGAAATCAATCCTTTGGCGGGGGGTGGGGGTAGGGCCCTAGTAGCAGCAGTCAATCCTTGCCCATAGAATAGTAGGGGGCGGCGGTGATTACTGCATTCTGGCATTACTGCCGAACTCCTACCACGGTGGATTACTAGACATGTCTGGCATAACACCAATTGAGAGTTCCCCCCTACTATTCTAAGGCGAAGCAGCATCATTGGCGACCTATTGATCGGTGTTTTTAATGGTAGGGATTCATACGCCAACCTCCCTTTAGAATAGTAGGGCTCTTTGTAAGCACCGCCTCTATAAAAAACAGAGATCGATTCGAGCACAACCTTCTATTCCCACCCTGCTTCCCCGGCCCCAACAATAGAATAGAGGGCCACCCACCCCCAGTCTGCTTTATCACGTATATAATATGAAGCACCCTATATAGATAGAGATGGCGACCGGGCCCCTATCTTATGCTGTATATGGGGCACAATTCTCTCCCCGTATCCATAGTCTAGTCGGCACTCGACTGCCTATATATCTGGAGGGCGACTATCTATCTATAGTTATATGGTTGGGATGGGATATTGGGTGAGGTATATAGAGGGTGCCGACGGGACTAGTCATCGGTCGAGTGAGCGTATAAATGAAGTGTATATAGTCGGTGTCGGTTGAGTCCCTCGATCTATCTATCGATCGAGTGCCTGCCTATCTATCTGGAGGGCGAGGACCCCTATCTAAATCTAAATCTTTCTATGGGGTGGGGGCACTTCCACCTACAGCCCTATTGGAGGACAACTCTATATCCGATCCGAAAGCCTATAAGTCTCTCTTCGGCCGGTGTTCTCAGTGGTGCCCCTATCTATATATGGGACCGGTGAGTGGTAAACCGCCATAGAGAATATAGGGCTCGGTGGTAGACCGGTGAGTGGTAGACCAGTGTTCGGAATCCCCTAATCTGCGTCCGTTTGGAATGCTGCCAGAATGCACTATGGTTTAGTTCAAAATAGGGGCGCCAGATTCTATACTACACATGCCTCCCAAAAGTTTCATACATGCCGAATAAACTATCTAAACCTCCCTAGGCCCTTAAGCAAAGTGACCAAACTCGCATAGAATAGTAGGGGCCCTAATAAACCATCGATCAATTGATCATTTTTCTCGCAGACATGACTGCCCCCCCGTCCCTAACTGGTAGGACGCCTCCATCTATTCGGGGAGTCGCCTTACAAGTAGAAATACTTAGCATTGGTAGATTAACTTCCTGGTCTTCCTTCCTACTAGTATATAGACTAGAGAGTAGGACCGGTATATAGATTTCAGACTGGTCGCCCATAGGGCCGTAGGACGACTTAATGCTGGTAGGACGCCAACTGGTGTATGGATTAACAACTGGTAGGGCGCCTCACAACTGGTCTAGCGCCCATATCTAAATGAGATAGGGCCTCCAGATGGATATACCCCTTGGAAGAGGAGCCCCTATCTAATGTTCGGTCATACATAGAGGTCGAGGCCCTCATGCATCACGACACGACTATATGTGGAGATATAGGATGGAATCATAACTACTATCCATCCATAGATGAGAGATGGTGTGTGATCCCGTGTGTGCGAGCGATATTGAATGAAGAGAGTAGCGTACTGTAGGATGCATCTGCCCGCGAAAGATTAATTTATCCACTCCGACCTCGATGCGATGGAGGTGGTCGTGGCAATGTGAAAGCGGAAGTGGTCCTCTCCATAGACCATTCCTACCCCACCCCATGATGGAATGGAAGAAGTGGTAGAAAGTGGTAGTGTAAAAAAGTGGTCCTCTAATCGCTGTGATTGTGATGTGGGCTACATATCTAGTTGTCCGATCGTGAAACCGGACTAGACTATATACATACGCCGCCGTAAAGAGTATCTGCGGGACTGAGACAGTTGGATGCTCAGATCCAGCCAGAGTCAGTCGGGCCTCCCTATAGATCTATATGGATGGCTCTAGTGGGGAAGGATCAACTGGGTTTCGGTCACGCCAGCCATTCACAATCCCACCCAACCCCTATAGATGTTGATGTTAGGCCGGCTCTGCTCCAACCGAAGCTAGATCTGGCCAGCTCTATCCCTTTCTCCCCCCGGGGGCATGTTACGTATAGAATCTGAACCCCCTACTATTCAACAACTATTCCCTCCCCCCGCCCCTACGATAATATACCTCCCGGGGGGCGGCTGGGGCCAGATTCTATACGTAATAGGCTCTAAGAGAGACGAATCTAAGAGAGACGAATGATAGACGAATCCATCCGACGAATCGTCGAGGCGGAGAGACGAATCCATCCGACGAATCCATCCTTCTCGCATCCAAAGTTTTCTACTGTGCCCTTGTGAAGGAGCATGCTGATTGTGAAGGAGCATGCTTTCGAATTCCTTCCGACCTTCCCTCCGAACAATCCTTCGAAAAAGCTAGATTAGTTAGTTGAGGGAGAGCATCATAGTGAGGGAGAGCTAGCTGGAATTCTAGATAACTACCGGGAACAATCTCACTACAGCCGGTGGTAAAGGATGGCACATTCTCGGTTAGGGGGTGTATCTCTTCCCATGCGAGGATTAGATGGATCGAACTATAGTTACCGGTTCTACAGCCCTACAATTTCTAGGGGCTTGATCCAGTTGCTTTCCCAGCTCCTCGTTCCCTGCCTCCCCCAACCCCCATAGAATAGTAGGGAATTCGGGCTATAACGTCGAACCTGGGCTAGAACTCCCTGCTACGGGCTAGCCCCTACTATTCTATGGGCCTATCGGGGGGTCTCATTGGCTCAACCTGCCTGCTCATTTCAACCTGCCTGCCTGCTCATTTCAACCTGGGGGTGTGGGAAGGGACCTGCTCATTGGCTCAATTCAACGCCCCATCCTTCACTCCCTGCTTACCTCCCTAACTAACCCGGAACTACCTCCCTGAGTTCCTTATTACTCGACCTATCCGATGGCTATAGATTGTCCTCAACGTCAACCTCTGAGAACCCCCTACTCTTCTATAGGCGGTTTGGCTGTCCTATTGTCTACTCCCTCGGTCCTGTATTTGTGAAGGCTCCTACCGGTTCTGCGGGGGTCAAGTACTCCAGTGAGCCCAAGTCCAGTGAACCAACTCCTTAGAATAGTAGGGGGTGGATGGATGCAAAGAAAGAAAGTTGTCCAGGTGAACAGGGCAGATGGAAGTTCAGGATGCCCAACCGTGCATGCATGCAGGGGTGAAGGACGAGAATAATCCTACCTTTTTGTTCTCTGGGCTTGCATTTGGAACCTCGTTATTGACATGGGCAGGAAGGAGGCTCAGATAAAACAATCTACCGGGATCGCACTACCGGGCTTCAAATCAATACTTCCGAAACGCCAGATAGTTGAGCATGCTTTTATTTTCTTTCTTGCTCCGGATGGATAGATTGAACAGTTGCCTTCCCACCCCCCCTCCTCAGTCCTCAACGGCATCTAGCTCCTTCCTCCCGGTCCTGTATTTTGAGTTAAGGTACAGCGTGCCCGCTCTGAAGCTGAGATAGGAAGTTCTTGGGCTTGGGCCTCCCCTCTGCTGGACCTGCCTCCCTCCCTCGGATTAGTTGAATAGGATGGGATGGACACTCCAATCACTATCTAGGTTAGGGGGAAATAAGTAGTTTAGAAATGGCTAGAACGGGCAACTCTAGTGTGGCCATCTGGGACTATAGCTAGTGAGGGTTATGGGAAGGTTATTCCGAGGAGCAGCAACTATCGTTTCTCGATCCGACCAAACTCTATTGGCCGTGTTGCCCCACCCGAAGATACGGAAAGAATACTTTATCGCCATGACTCTCCCTCTTTGTTGCTCTCGGGTCCCTTTCACACCTTCGTTCCTCGGGCAGTGCTCCAGAAGAGCTTGTATTTCTCATTCACTTTCCGCTTTTCTTCCGCCCGGGTTTCAATTCCAATTCGAGTCTGGTCGATAGTCCCCTACTATTCTATGGGCAAATCTGTATTGGTGGCGGCAGCTCTATGCTGTTGCCGCTTCTAATTGATCGGATCAAGGATCTCCGCAGGAGTAAAGTGGAAGAATATGAAGCAATCTCGGGGGCTGACTTCGAGATGATTGTGACTCAACTCCAGCATTCTTCGTTCCGGTTTCATGCGATGACTCGACTTCTCATTCCTAAACACAAGCCCTTCCTGCTGATTGAACCGGAGCTAGCCTCCCTCCCCTTTTTGAGAATAGTAGGCATAGAATTGTAGGGAACAACAACTATCTATCTATCTATCTATCTATCTAGATAGAATAGTTCTAGAATTCTCCCGGTCGTGTACGGAGCGATCCCCTCTATGAACCGCATTGGCCCCACCCAACAGGCGGGGG
This sequence comes from Cryptomeria japonica, assembly GCF_030272615.1. Lineage (NCBI taxonomy): Eukaryota > Viridiplantae > Streptophyta > Pinopsida > Cupressales > Cupressaceae > Cryptomeria > Cryptomeria japonica. Next base: position 31,158 of record NW_026729203.1, read on the forward strand.
TGGGGACGGGTACCTACATGGATTGGGACCATTACCTTGCATAACCGTGCGCAGATCCATTTCCAGATCCCATAACTCCCTTAGAATAGTAGGGCTTATTCCCACCGGATCAGCTGCAACTGAAGCTGTTGGTAGTGCTTGTACCGTTCTCTATTTGAATTGGGTGGGAGGGGATAGTATAGTTCCGGGAACGGGTGGGTGGGCCCCGCCCTATTCTATGGCCCGGGGGCATGTTACGTATAGAATCTGGGTGCCCTATTATTCTATTATTCCCATACAATTCTCTGTGGTAAAGTTCCGGTGCAGTGGGAGGCCCCTACAATTCTATGTGGTCTAGTTCCGGAACTACTAACTCCCACCCAACCCCTACTATTCTAAGGCCCCTACTACTACTATTCTAAATAATAGAAAGGGCCCAGGGTACCTCAGCAAGCAACCGCCGGTTGGTCATCTCAACCAATAGGAGCCCTATTCTATTATAGAATCTATTCTATTATAGAATCTATGAGATTATTCGTGGCTTCTGGAATATTGAGTTGGGGACTCATGAATGGAGGATAATTTGGGGGGGTATGCCGCCTCATGAATGGATGGGGGTACGCATTGCACCCGGTATGCCTCATGAATGGATGGGGGTATGCCGCCTCATGAATGGATAATTGGCACTGCAACCGGCCTCCTTTTGAAATAATAGGAAGCGTTAAGCTGGCTCACCCGTTAGGAGGAGGAAGCGAGCTGATTCACCCGTTATTATTACACGTCGCTTGGAGTAGTGGTGAAGCGGAATAGTTCGGCGTTGAATTGGCCATACATGAATAGGCACCACATTACTATCTATCTATGGACAGCGGCTTATAGACAGCAGCGGGAGTGCACTATACTATGCCCAATTTGCTCACCTTGGCCCAAGGGGGAAGACCTATTGATGGTTGAGAACTACCGATCTATAGGATCTATCAATGTTAGCCCCATCAATGCCGGGAGATGAACGCCTATTGATCTAGGGGCCTATAAAGAATGATACAGACTAGTGAATCTGGTTGGGTGGCCCGGATTTCCGAATCCCTGGAGAGATAGATAGAGAGAGAGGGATAGAATATAGTTCCGTTAGCCGGCCTCTACTGCTTGCTATTCGGAGAAGTTAAATGATGCGACAAACAACTATTCGTTTGGCCCTTCCTTTATTTATGTATAGTTGGTTCCCAAGATCAGAATCTAGCTTGAAATGTTGCATTACTTGTACTAAAGGTGGGTGTGATGCCCAAGCTTAAGTGGTTGAAGCAAATTTGTGCCAATGATTGGCGTGTGGCCCTATGATAAGTTGTTGGGTGAGATGCCTAGGATCTTCCAGTGATTGGAAGGTTTCTATTGACCTGATATAGGTGATCTTAACTTGGGATAGGTTGCAGATCTGATTTATTTTGAGGTTGATTTGTTTGTTCAAGTGTGCTTTGAGGGTTTGCAACAATGGCCAGTTTCAGTGTTCGAGAGTTTCACATGTTGGAGGGCGCTACCAACTTTGTAATGTGGAAGTGCAGGTTGCAGGATCTCTTGGAGGAAGTTGAACTGTGGTATATTGTGGATAAGGGGCTCACACCTCCCACTAATCCCAAGTTAGCAAAACATACTAAGAAGTCGGAGTGAAGCATATCGTCCTTTATTTGGTGAAGGATAACTTGATCCCTCATATTACAGAGAAGAATACGACGAAGGATATTTATGATGCTTTGGTCATTTTGTATGAGAGTGTGAATTATATCGCATAATGCTTTTGCCCTACTATTCTATGGGCTAGCTCTCTGGTACATGCGTGAGCAATATTGATACTGTGCGAGCTATCTGGTGAAGATCATTGAGTTGATAAATTGGCTCGTAGCCATAGGAGATTAGGTGGATGAGGGTGAACTAGCTTATATGATTATGAATGGGTTTCATTAATCTTGGGGCATGTTTGTGTTACGTGTATGTGCTCGTGATAAGTTGCCCACTTTTGAAAAACTGTGGGATGACTTTGTCCAAGAGGAGACAAGGTTGGAGATAGTAGCAGCTAGAAATGAGGAGGTTCAAAACGGATGAAGAAGGGCGGAAAGAAGGAAGACTTAGTCTCTTTGGACCATGGGAAGAAAGATCTGAGCCATGTGAAGTGTTTTGTGTGCCACAAGTTTGGTCACTATGCCTCTTAGTGTCCTGCGAAGAAGGGAAGGGTAAGCAGTAGCAACAAGAACAAAAGCGGAAGTGCAGGAGCTTTTCGAGGAGCAAATGAGCTTGCATCTAGATTGGATACAACCTTCTCCATGGTGTTGTGCCTTTCCACTAACACAATAGTAGGGCGGGTAGATTAATTCCAACTTTCCTACGTAGGGCTTCCTCCCACTTCTCTCTCCTCTTCCCACCCCAACTAGGGAAGGAAGTTGGGCGGGTAGGGGAAGGACGGAAGGGAGAGCTATCCGGGGGTAGGGGGTGGGCATGTGTAGTATAGAATCGAGATGCTTTGGGAGGGAACGGGGAGGGCTGCACCGAGATGGCCCCCTAGAATTTCTAGCTGGTTGCCCCCTCCTCCTGCCCGCTTATGTATTGAATGTTCAATCGAGATAGCAACTCAGAAGACGTTGAATAGTAGGGCCTTTATCTCTATACGTCACATGGGTGGGTGGGCCCCTACTATTCTATGGCCCCCGTATGGCAGTTGGAACTCAATCTCGATCTCCAATTATGGAGTTGGAACCCGCAACAGGAATAGTTGAGGGATAGTTATTATGGAGTTCCCATCCTTGCAGAACCGTGCCCTACGCGGGTAGCTTTCCCTGCCCCAGGATGGAGGAACTAATCAACTACTCCTACCGAGCCGAGGGTGAAGGATGGAGCCCTACTATTCGCCCCTACAATTCTATGGCGGATAGTAGAATTCTCCGAGACTGAGGTTAGCTCGCATGGGCCTTTCTAATAAACTACTTTCTTCCGGTCCCTTACCCCCAACAATGCTGAAGGATGGGCTATGATTCCCTGGGCCGAGAATAGATAGTTGGCACCCCCGGATGGAAATAGATTCTATACTGAACTCGATGTAAGTCGTTGATTTTCTACTTCACTCCTTTCCGCCCCCCTATTCTCCCTCCTCCCCCTCTGGTGCCGTCGAGAGGCGCTTGCCCCCTCCAGTTAACTCGAAGCACTAGCTCCGTTGATGGAGCGACCCCTGGCCCCCCCTGCATGGAGGTAGATTATTGTAGGCGTTTGCCTCGACCAACTATCTCTTCCCACCCACCCTTATTCTAGCAGGCTGATTAATTAACCCTATAGTTTCTTTGGCTGCTCGATATCGATGTGCCGAATTCTATAGAGGGGGGGGCGGGGTGGGCCCCTGGGTTGGGTTGGGGATTCTAGTGGTGGGTGGGAGAACCTACTATTATATGCGGGGCCCCCTATCAATTCTATGGGGCAACCTCTAGCAGGCTAATGCCATTAAGGCTACCCCTACCCCCTACCCCCGATGCCTAAGTGGGCATGTTACGTATAGAATCTTGCCCCAGCCGTAGGGGCTAAAAACAACTATGAGTTATCCGTGATCCCCCTACCATTCTAGCCGGCGCAACAATAATAGAATAGTAGGGGCTTTCCAATCGTGCCTATAGATAGTAGGGGGCGGGGGCATGTTACGTCTAGAATCGATAAGAATCTCAAAAGGGGGCAATTCATAGTAGGGGCCCCGCCCCAATAGAATACCGGCCCGGTATCTCGCCCTGGGGGCCATAGAAAACTAAACCATATTAGCAACCGGCAACCGGGGGCCACCCACGGCAATTAATCAGTGCCCGTTTCTATAGTTTTCTATGGATAAGCTTGCTAGCCCTTTAGAATAGTAGGGGCCCTTAGAATAGTAGGGATTGACTGATTCATTAAGCCCCTACCATTCTATAGGTAGTCGGTATATAGTAGTAAAGTAAACACCCGTTCCTATTGTCCTAAATTCCCGCCCTAAAACTGCCAGGTAGTTGAGATAGATTGGTTTCGGATCCAGATATGGAACTGGAATGGGCTATGCCTTCACCCATGCCACTGGCCCAACAAGCATTTGTATCTGGGTCTGTGAATGGAAAAGGAATAGGCTCTGACTCCGGTCACGGACCTGAATTAGGAATAGGCTTTGGATCCATAGGCCCTGGATATTCTATCGGTTACTCTGGAATAAGCTCTTCAATGATTTATGGTTCGACCCAGGCAGGCAACCGGATCTAGATCCAGAGGCTATGGTTTTCCAATGAAGTCTTCCTCTACCTCTGATATCTCTATCGCGGCTTCCCTCCCGTCTCTAGAGCCAGCATCCGTTGCTTAAGTCAATCCAGTAGCCTTTATGAGCAGCTGTAGCTTTATCAGTTGTACCTATTTATGATGATCTAGAAGCGACAGAGAGAGCAGCAGAGCAAGCGGATACCCAGTAACGGAGCCAGCGGACCGGCCATCATAGGACCCAACTCCACTTAGAAGTAGGTAGGTAGGCCCTGCAGAGGCATATCTGGTTCCATCAAAGGCTGCCGCCGTATTAGGCACCAATCAACGGCATCTACCAACTCTAGTTCCCAACTAGAGTTCTTAATTAATCAGTTCATTAGTTTTTACCTCCCGGGCCCCGGGGGCCTCAGTAAATAACTATACCCCCCCCTCCCCCTACCCCTACGGGGAAGGGAAGGCCCTACGGGGCCCTACAACTACATAACCCTCCGGGGGGCGCGGGGTGACGGGGGGCTAGAGTAACTGAAAAAGACTGCTGCTAAAATAGTTGTTCTAGAATCGCCCATAGGGGCCCTACCATAAAATGTCGAGGGGCGGCTTTCAACTAGAGTCCCTCCCACCCGGGAATAGTTATGGTGGGCGGGAAGCCCTTTATTTCATTGTTGTTCGACAAGTCGAGTCCTCCCGGCCGCTGCATCTCCTAACTCCGACCTCAGCTCTTCTTCGCAATATAGGTTGCGGTAGGGCGATTGATTGCCATTTCCGGTTCATCGGCAATATAGGTGGTAAGGTAGGGCTCCCAACTGATAGGACTGAAGCCAGCGGCAGGTCGCCCATAAATATTAGAAGGAAGGAAGGCAGGATGATGATTGGATGCAGCAGAAGGAGTGGAACCGATAGCGACCCCTGCTTTAGAATAGTAGGGCACATCCAAATCAATAAGCGGCAAGTCAGTCCCATCGGTCGGCCCTACTATTCTATGGGGCGGAGGCAGTCTTAACACATTTAGGGTTTGGTCACCGAATAATATGCTCCCCACATCCATCGTTAAAGCCGGATCCAAGCGGCCATAGTAGGGCCCAACCCTCCCCGGGAATTCTAGTTGCCGACCTCCCACCCTGCAGGAAGGGCTTCAGGGTGGTATAGTTGCAATTGATATTCTTCTATACGTAATATGAAACATGACGAGATGGATTCAAATAAATTGGTCCACCCGTAGGGCCTCCCACCCGTACTACTATAGTTCCCCCCCCACCCTATCATAGATCTGTCCTCAAGCACACCCGGAACGGCTATCCACCCACATGAACTGCAGGGGGGCAATAGGAGCCAGGGTTCACCCCGGCAACGGCTAATTGGCAGGGCGACGCCAGGGCGAGATCGATTCTTGACGACAAATAAAGGAGGATAAATTATAGCCATCTCGTGCCAGTGCCGCCTAGAAAATAATGGGCTGCCCATTACCCTTCAAATAGTAGGGGTAGGGGTTCAGATTACGGTATAACCTTAGAATAGTAGGGGCTCTTATCGGCCCGTAGGGGCTCTTCGTAGAAATTCTCTTTTGTTGATGAGGAAGGAGAAGAACCTGGCAAGTTGAGCAAGTCGGGCTAAGTCTTAAGACATCTGGGAGAGGAGTTGTAAAAAGCATATGATTGGATCGGTTCGGTTGCGAACAAGTGGGAAACAGAAACTCGGGCGGAACCTGGATGGAAGAATGGTTGTCTGCATTGGAGAGGGAATCGCCTGAATCATAGTTAGTTGCTGGGCCAACTCCAATGCCAATTGATCCAGTCACTTGTGTCCAAAAGCCTGAACCAGATGCCCGGTGACTGCTCCCTAAAGAAACGATAGGCGAGCTTAGCTGCTAAACTCACTTCTCTCGAGAAGAAGTGGGGAAGGAGTCGACCTTCAATGTGCCGCTGTAGCGATAGGGGATTGCTTCTTTCTTTTCGTCTTGAAAGCACTCGACCTGTAAGCTTCCATACGAATAGTAGGGGCCCGGTACTTTCTCCGTCCGTTAATACTACTATAAGATCACGACCCATATCTCAGATATTATCCCAGGGGAGGCACCCTTTTCTCAGCAGTCATTTAGTTCGGGTTGGGAGATCAGGTTCCATTGTACCCACTACGACGAGATCTGTTCAAGCTAACTCTGTGCATCCGAAGGCAGGCCGGCCTTGAAACATCAGCCCCATTAGAATTGTAGGGCCTCTGATCCTCTCCTCTCCACCCCATTCATTAATACTACTAGAAGATACAGGTATCCGCCCCTCGGTCGAGGTCTAGCCAACCAAGTGGCAAACATCCATCGATCTCCGCTTGCTTCAAAAGCAGCAGCTATTGAATCCCTCTCCCAAAAGAGTGCTTGTTAAGGTTAGCCCTTACCTTCAGTTCCTTCAGGTAATGCCGTGGCGATGAAGCGAGGATTTTTCTTTTTTTATTGGCGGTGACCCAGAGCCGCTATCGAGAAACAATGGAACAGATGCCCTTTATCGTGCCTTCGGAGACTCAGTTCTGCATTCGAGTTTCCTTCTTTCATTGCCGGAAGGCCGTAGAAGGCAATCTCTTCTATATGGATTGAAAACTCCACCCATAAGAAACTATAGGCCTCCATCGCACTACTCCTTTGTTTGGTAGCTCCTTTGCTTTGCATCATATTACGTCTATAAACTCGACTCCTTCTCACCTCTCCGGTTTGGATTGAATCCAGCCCCAGCTTATACAACATTCTCGATTGTCGCTAGCGGAACCTGCATCGTTTAATCCCTCTCCTTCCTACCGGATAGGTTGGGGTCGACCTTAGCGAGTGATGTTGATTGTTGTGGATCCGCTCTACGCTGCCTGCCTCTAATGTCAATCCCATCAACTCTTCCTTCCGGGTGGTCTTTGCCGGGAGAGGAACAACTAATAAAGTTCGAGTGCTCGATCAACGACCCAGCTTTCATTCAGGATCCAGCTGACACCTTCTTTCTTTCAGACCAGAGGGTTGCCCCCTTGGTGCCGGGAAAGGTCACCGCCATTGGTCGAAACATGTGGTAGATAAGTTTTCGAATCAAACCATTTATTCATCCACCCCGTAGGGCGAACAGATTAATAGGGCGGGCATCTTCCTTTCTTCCCTATCGGTCCCTTTAGAATAGTAGGTAGGGATTTTTGATTCGAAAAGTCACTTTATCCTTAGCGGTCTCCCCGGATTTCTGCGATCAATGCCCATAGAATTGTAGGGGGTAGGGGCCCCCGCTCCCCATAGAATAGTAGGGGGCGGAAGACAGCAGACAACTCTAATAAGCCATATGCCCCTGCAGGCAGCAGAGGGTGCATCGGGGTACATGGCCCCACAAGGTAGCCAACACTGGCTGGATCGAATCCCACCCCAACTCCACTTCCCGAACTCTAACGTTTAGTAGGGCCCTACAATTCTATGGGCTCTATTGGTAGGGGTAGGGGTAGGGGCTATAGTGCCGGTGCTCATTATGCTTGTTCCAGCTATGTCGAATTCTATACGTAATATGAATAGTTAGGGTAGGATGGGTAATAATAATAGAAGGCTAGCTCTCCCCCCTTTCTAATATGATCGATCCTGTTCTGTCCAACCAATAGAGAGAAAGGCCCCAACCTTCTATAGTTCGAGATTCTATACGTTTTCCTATTGCCATGCCCGCCCCGCATCAGTGAATTCCGAACCCAAACCCCTTACCTGCTCCTCGACTGAAAGGTTGCCCCGCCCCTCTATTATACCCCCAACGCAGGGTGGGTGGGAGATAGTAGGGGCCGCCCACCCACCCCGTGTGAAAGAGAGTCCCACCTGTATGATCGTGCGAAAGAATAGGTGCGGCCCCGATCCCAGTCGTGTGGAGGCCCCCACCAATTCTAGTTGTGCTTGCTCGGTCGCGATCCCAGCTATCTACTATCGGGGGAACTGATGGAGAGAGAAGAGGTTTGGACATCGCGGCTCCTGCGTTCAGGGATATAAGAGAAGGCAGCCCATGGACGAGGAGGAAAGGTCCGGTTCATAGGCAAGTGAGGCCCCTATATATTATATGGCGGCTCGTGGACAACTATCCAGGGTGGGCGGGAGCTATAGTTCGGGAGCTATAGTTCCATGGGTTGGGTGGGAGTTCTAGTTCGAGAAGCTGATGCTGATGAATGGTCGGGTTCAGTTGCACATGACCTTATCACCGGGATCGGGAGGCAAAGATGATCGAATTATCGGCGGATGGATGAGAGTATTAGACAGCTTCAGAGGGTGGGATGAGAACAAACAGAAGAGGAGATGAAATCACTCGACTGCTAAGGAGAGTGGATCGTCGAACGAATCGAACATAAGCGGGATCGGGCGTGGAGTTGGATATGCCCACCTCAGCCAGTGGATCGAATTCCCGGGTTTCGATTCCGGCCATCCATATCTTTCGAACTGATCGGTAAGGTATGGATAGGAAGAGGAGGTGCTTTATATGAGAGGCAGGAGGAGAAGGCATTTACTTGACTAGAGATAAAGGTAGGGGTTGAGTTGCATCTTGCCATGAATGCACCCCATTCGATCAATTGCTTTTAGGGGATTCGATCCGTCTACGGGTTGGGTGGGAACTATAGGACGCTTCGCGCCCACAATTGAATCTACAATTCTAATGGGGGGGGGAATTAGAGTTCCCAGTTTTCGGAAGGTCAACTAAACTAGAGTTGTGGACCCGTGGCCTATTGGATCAGATAGGCCCAAACTATGCTATGAAAAGGGACCCGCTAGAATCCCCCCCACCCTGCCTAAGTTCTAGTTGCATCGACGAGCACATCTCTGAGAACCTTCCTTCCGACAATAACCTTATCTTGGCTGTCGACAATAAGCTCGTTGGGCTAGAACTTCCTATCGAATGAAAGAACTCTCAACTCTTCCTTGCCCTTTCTCTCGGATGCTATTTCTGCCGGGCCACCCCTATCAAGCCACCGGTTTCACTCCTGTAGCTCTGGGGCAATAACTTCCGTGTGTGGGGATGGGCGGGGGGCGTAGTTGGGCAGGTCTTGCCTCCCACCCTGACTCAAGGCCTACCCGTACACCCCCGGTTAGGTGTTACTAACTTATATATCCTCCCAACTGTCCTCCACCCCCGCAAACCCCACCGGGGGGGGTGGGAGGATATAGAGATGGGCCTTGGATGGCCATGTTACGTATTGAATCGAGAATGTTTACCTTTCTCGATTCAATACGTCCTAGAAAATGGTAGGGGGGGGTGGGAGGCCGGTTGTCGGTACTTCCTGAAGTAACGAGTTAACGGGTAGGCTCCATCCCCTACCTAAGGTGGAGGAAGGACCCCATAGAGAACGAGGGAGGGAGGGAAGGTAGCTCGAGTAACTAATCCAGCCTTCACCACCAGGCATTTCTTCTTTTATTTTATTAGCCGGCCTAGCGGACCGTGGGTGAGTAGGCAAGAAGTTTATATCCCTCGTTCATTGGGGACTCCCTCTCCAGCCCGGGGAGTGAACTTTCTACCTGAACGAACAGCGTATTTAGTCACTCATCCAAATCTGTTTTATACTGTGCCCCTCCCTGATTTATTATCTAGCTCGAGCATGCTTTCATGGGAGTTCATTACCTGTATACCTTCCTCCCCTCATTAGTCGAGAAAGGATAGCCGAACTCCTTTCCTTAAGATTTTCTACTTAACTCCGGAGCCGAACAATCCAACGCCAGCCGGGTATGGAATTCAACTACATTTCATTGGATGGCCAGCTAATACATCCTCGGTAGGGGGTAGGACGCCTTCACTGAACACCCCCTGCTATAACTGTTCACTCATCAGGTGTTCCCCGGTGGATTAGCAGCAACGTCGAATTCCCAACTAGAGGGCTCTATTGCCTCCCACCCACCCCATGGGACGCCGAGAAAGGCATCTACCGAGAAAGCCCATTCTACCGGTCCAGCTGATGGTAGCCCAGCTATTATTTCCCCCATCTCCATCTCCCCCGGGCCCTCTTTATACTCTAGGGCACTCGACCACCTCTCTGTAGATCTGAGGAGGGCGAGGTCCCAGATATAGATAGGGGGGGGCCGCACTCGATTGATGAATTGAGGGACTCGATTACCTCAAGAAACAATGGGCGACGGATGCCCATAGATATAGGTCCCCTAACCGGACTTCAATGCCATGCCTACTGTATTGGTAGTATAGTAGGGCGTGGGGGCACCGCAGCCCCTATCTCCGGCCGCCTAAAGAAACAATAGGCAATCCGAAGCTCATCCTCGTGATTCAATAGGTTTATACCATATACTCTCGGCACTCACCACTCATTCGTCAACACCGGCACTCACTCCGCAGCAGACTTTTGTAACCCTCTAAGGCGCTCACTCAACAAACAGCACACGTTCGGCACTCACTTGGCCGAGTAGGGAGAGGGGTATGGTAAATGACCGAAAGATATATAATGAGGGAAGCTCGGAACACGGAGTGCCATATCTGAGTATGCCGGCCCTATCCATCCCATCTGGGTCGGGCCTATAGAATCAATAGGGGAAAGTCCAGCCCTATCTATTATATCTCGCTGCTCTGCCCTACTATCTAGCCGGGGGCCCTACGAGCCCATGCCTACGCCCGCGTGCGCGCATTTAATGATCACAGAAACTCCCATGCATGCCGATCTCTACTCGGGTGTGAAAGACTCTATTCGTGCTCCCTTGGCGACATGGGACTTTCAAATCCTACCGCATGCGACCAGTTCGACTCTTTCAAGAGCACTCGACCAATGAACAACAACGATAACATTGATCGCACTCGCTTATTAGAAAAAGTACCCCGGAAGGCCGATGCATTATATCAATTGTAGAGGGATAAAATTGGTGCATTATACAATGATTGCCTTAGAGATTGGGATGGAACCCTTGGGGAATGGTTTGACGCTTCGCCAGCCGCCTTGTAACAACTCTTATCAATGGGGCATCTCATCTCCGAACGCCATCCATGTTAGCCAGTTGAGTCCATTCCTTTTCACAGCTTGAGCTCGGTCATATCCTAACCCGCTTTTGACAGCTTAAGAATGAGGAGGGGGGGTGGTAGAGTGTTCATTCCATGGCATAAAGAGAAAGGGCATAAGGAGAAAGGTCAGTGTCTGTCGTATCCGGTCTCGCCGCCGGAAGAAATAGGAATAAAATGCAGTAGGACAATACAGGGCATGTCGAATGAGCTAAATTGAAGAGGATTATTATCTTCCGCTAGCTATGATGGTGGGAAGATCGGATCGGAGCTTAGAACTTCGAGGAGGGATGGACTTTTTGTTTGTTGGGCCTACGCCTACTTCGCTCGGGCCAACGTCTAAATAACTCTTCATTCCATCCGACACAGGTAATGGTACCATATCTACGTTCACACTCTTTTTTGACTCCCATCCGATAGTGATTAGTGCTTAATTCAAATAATACCATACGGAACCAACCAATTGCGTGCGCCTGCTACGGTCTTTCTTTGAACCAATAATGCCGCCAGCACCCGCTTCGCCTTTAGTTCTTTCGATCTAGAACTAACTCTTCTCTTTTGCTCCGCATCGACTATCTTTGGTTTCCTCTGCTTGCCCGGGTAGTGGGAGGGAGCTTTCGGCAGGCGGGGCTGAAGTAGTTACGATGAGCGCAGGCGTTTGATCCGTAGTGGGAGCCAGATTCATAAGTTTACACAAAGATTTATACCCCTGAAATGCTATACCCCTTTTTCTATTTCTTTCTGCAGCAAGCTTCCCTGAAAGCTAAAATGAGGGTTTCTTCTTTTCGTTCTGTTTGGCCTGCTTCTTCTGTAGCTTTCATCTTAGCTAGTGCACCGAAAGGCCGAGTCAACCAGGTCGAGCCCCTCTAGCTATTCAACACGAATTCGAAATTGGTATATAAATGGCCTGCCTTCCCATGAACAACTACTCAATATGAAACAGCTAGGCCGTAATGACTTAACACTCCCTCGATCAGGGCAGCATATCAGAGAATGTTTTTCCAGGTGTTCCATTCACGGGCTGCCTAATTCAATTGTTCCTATTCTTCAGAAATAGGTGGCTTCTTCTTGTTTGACTATTTTATTGAAACGACTATTTTATTCCGGCTAACCGCAGGGAATAGCATAGATCAAGACTCGGCTACTCCCTTCTATCTCGCGGCATAGTCAACCCGTCCTGAGTAAGGCAGGGCCCACCATAATATATATAATAACGCCTCCGACTAACAAGGACTGACTAAGAAGCAACAAAAAGGAGATTGATTGGAAACGTCGGAGTATCTATATATATAGAATATATCTGATTTATATACCTAATATACATGATTGAAACTTTCAAAGTGTTCCGCGATATTCATTGAAGCAGTCTCATTCTTTCTGCAGTTTCATTGTTGGTCCCGAATGAAGTATTAGACAGTTGCAGCCTTTTTCCCATTTCCTCCGATACGGTTTATTTCCGCATTCCGCGGTGCCGGTTCATACATGTGCTACGAGCTAATGATAGCAGCTTTTTAGGTTGGTCACGTACGGTTCCAGAAGTGACCATTTCCACCCATTCTCACATTCATCGATTTCATCAGAAGTTACCATTGCCGCATTCAGGAATAAGGTGGTATATAGCGCTACTTGTCCGTATCATAGGTTTCAGATCTGACATTTATCGGGTGGTCTAAATGACGTAAGATATGACATTCTTCTATCTGTCTCGGGTGAGTATTATTACGTATGTAAGAAAAGGAGCATACCACCTTCCGGCCAAGTAGCTCCCATACGCATACTTTCCACCCTTCCTACAGATAAGCAAGTAGGTAGCTTACTTCTTCAGGCTGGTGAGTCTAATATGATCCTACGGTGGACTGAATGGTGGACTAATATGGTGCTACGGTGGAGTCTAATACGGCATATCTGAATGCAGGTTTTTGAATGAATGAACGGTGAGCGCGAACCGGTCGAGCGCGGTCCTCTTAAGACGTTAGGTCATTTATGCACTCAATCGAAAACCCGATATATATATATATAGAATGTAAATGGGTCGAGTGCATAACTACATTCCCTCAACCAAGATATCTCAAGAGTGCATTTAAGCTGGTCGAGGGCTCTTAAGATAGGGCTTTATTAAGGCCATTTATGCACTCGGCCTATTGATAGGTCGAGGGAGAGTAACGGAGTGCCCCCATTTCCATAAAACACTTCCCTTCAAAAGAGTAATGGGAACTTCTATTGAGTTTGGTTAACTACATATCTCTGGATATAGATCAACCGGTTCGTTTGCCCATTTTGCCAGTTCATTCAATGATTGGTTAAGTAATTCAACGGCTCCCTATCTCTATCCATTCGTTCATTGAGAAGCGGCGCATAGCGGGGAAAAAAGAAACACCTTAAACATTCCGACCTCGCATATGTGAATGAATTCGTACTGCGGCGTATACATAAAAAGGCAAGCTGGAGACCTGGCGTAGGTTCCTTCCATCGCGCCGCCACCCTTATTGCTGTTTTCGTTATCCGTCTAGAAAGCAGCATGGATGTTGATGGCCGAATCCGCCCACTGGGCCCTGTTCGTTCGCTTGCATGAACAACGAATTTGTTTCGTTTGGATCTCCCTCGATTTCGGATTGAGCCTGTAGTTTCGGGGTCTCGGATACGGGGGAAAACTCTCCAGTTCCAACTGAATTGATTCATTGGGAAACATAGGCAGCAGTGGGAGTTGCTAGAACCTATCCTTTTGAGTATTTAACATGTCTATTGTGGAATGCGGCAGCTCTCTGGGTCTACACATGTTGGATGTGCGGCTCTCCGGTCGAAACTTATGTTGCGGGTGCGAAAGCATGGGGAGGAAACAGGTGATGCCCTAGTCACATGAGTGTTCGTTCTTTATTGACCAAAAAAGATGGATGGGTATGATCCTCAATTAGTGATGAGCAATGAATCGGGTCTAAAGTGAAGTGATTGGCAGCGCCACACAATTCACTTGAGTGAGGCAGGAACGAATAGGGACTTTTGTGTGTATGAATCGCATTGGTGGGCTTGGAGAGACTCTCTCGATCTGGGGTGGGCCATGGTAGACATTCATACATAGTAGGCCTCTTTGTTGAGTCGGATAGAACTGGCTTACGGGAGCTGGTTAGTTCACTCTGTAGAGCCCTATCTATAGCAGCTATAGGTAGTAACGCGGGGCCCTTTCTCGCACTTCAATACTTATTCTAAATGAAAAACACAAATCCTAATCGCTTCAGCTAGCACGCATCGTACGTTCGAACAGAGCAAGAGAGTGTTGGCTGCCTGCCCCCTAGTCACACCCCCACACATCCAATCGGCGTCCACCTCGATTGAACCGAACTTTGTTCCAACTTGAATAGAGAGAGGCACTGGTTCTGTTGTCGAGGTCGGAGAGGCAGATCTTCCCAGTCGAGGCTGCCACTTATCCGGCTCTCGGATCGATCTAGTAAACTGGAGGATCGGGCGCTTTTAATAAACCTCGGGTCATAGAAAAACTGGAGGTTCCGTTCAATCGAGCATGAGGCATGAAGTGAAGCGATTAACCTTGGCGGATGCAGTATGATTGATCAGGTCGTTTAGCTTCCTCTGGCGTTCTAGGCTGGCTCTAGGCTTCTCGTACAATGGGCTATGGATGGAAGGAGAACGATTCAGCAAAACGAGACATAGGTGAGTTCGCCGCACAGGTGAAAGGTGTCTCCTAGTTGTCCGTTTGGCGGCGGAGCTGTGGATTGTAGCCTTATCATTCCCCCGGTTCGGTAGACGAGATGGGAACGAGTTGAGATAGACCACTTGGACATCGGGCTTTAGGTCGAGATCGCATAATCCTTTTGTTCCGGTGGATCTTTAGCTTTCCGTACGACTACAATGATTAACGTTCTGTTCGCTTCCCCCGAGATGTTTCCGGTCGATGCTTTCCTCCAATAGGAATGGGAAAGGCAAGGGGATGAGGTGACTTGACTTCTCTCTCTTTCCGGAGGTATGTGAATGGGAAAGTTTGCTTGCTTTCTCTCCTTGCTCTCCTATGGCCGGAGGTGTGTGAATGCAATTCACTGATGCTGGAAAACACAGACAGGATTCTTTGGTGGCCGAGGGCTTTGTCACTTTAGCTGGTGGTAGTAAGCCGATAGGATACTTTCTCGGGAGGGCGCAATCAAGGACACGGATCACTCAAGCCGATAGATTATTCTTTGGCAAGCAGGAATGCACATTCCACTTTTCTGTAGGTTCTCCCCCGACTCGGAGTTCAGGCCGACTTGGAACTTATCCGTTCTTCGTTCAGATCGAAGGGGAATAAAGGGGTTCCGACAGGGCGGGATTACAGATTGTTCAGGTTGGAGAAGAATCGCTAATGACCACCGGCTCAATCAAATCAGTCGCTTTAGGATTTCAGACCTTATGAATAACCTTGTTAAATGATCCACCTTCAAATATTATCCCGCCGCCGTTAGCTAGTTATGACCGGGCGGACATGGACATAAATTAGCAATCCGCATTTCTCATGGATTGACGGATCAATGGTCTTGGGGGGGATAGGAGGGATTAAAACCCAATAGATCAAAAGGCTTCGTCTTCCCTGTTCCATGAGGGCATCCGTCCGTGGAATTCTAGTCTTCCCATTCCGCTGGAGCTTTCCGCGGGACCAATCTTCAATTCTCTGCATTCTGCTGGAGTCTCTAAGCTTATTCTCTCCCCGTTCCATTACTCGTTTAGGTCAACTACTAGCCTAAACACGCCCTTCAAATAGTAGGGGGGTCAACAAGAGGTGTTCGTATTCGGCGGGGCAGATATAACAGTCGAGGGCGGGTGCTCGACTAGAAATGAATCCGAATTTTAGCATGACAAACCCCTTCCAGTACATGTGATGTCCTTCTCAGGAGCTAGGGTAAGTACATCCGAGGTTCACCAATTAGTAGGTATGAGAGGATTAATGTCAGATCCTCAAGGACAAATCATTGATCTACCCGAATTGACGCATTCGAAGGGCGGAATCTATTATTTCCTGTTATGGGGCTCGTCAAGGAGTTGGTGGATACTGCTGTACGAACAGCAGATGCTGGATACCTAACACGTAGACTCGTTGAAGTGGTTCAACACATCGTAGTACGTAGAACAGATTGTGGCACTATCAAAGGTCTTTTCGTAAGTCCCATTCGAGGTCGAGAGAGGGACAGAATATTATCCTTGTGGTTTAGAGAATGTGGTAATGTATGCTTGTCCTTGGCGTATTATTGGGAGGCGTGCGAAGGTATGTTGGGATGTTGACTTGGTTAATATGTTATATCATGGTTGTCATGAGTACTTGGCTCACGTTTGAGGGTATTGTTGCATGAACACTTGTATGAAGAGGGAACCGGTCGGGGAAGGGTTATTTCCTTGGCCAAGGTTTGAAGAGAACTATAGGTTGAGGGTGATGTGGCTATATGCATACTTGACTTGTTTGGATCGATGTCTTAGGCAAGGCTTGCAGAACCACCATAGAAGTGCTAATAATCAGGGGGAAAAAGGACAAGAGAACAACTAAGGGAGAGATGCAAGACTCATTTGGACCTGGCTCCTCGAGATGTTGAAGGGAAAAAGGTAATATCTTCGGTGGAAGGTTCCCGGCCAGATAGCCGGGTAAAACTCTTAAGGTATAGAGTGAAAACGATGCGAGGGGATTCCTCGCTTTCTTCCTCGACATGGATATGAGAATTACCGGGGGCTGAGAGGCACATATGGTAGGCTCTATATTGGTTAAGGGCTTGAGGGAAATCATGTTCAACACTGAGAATGCATGTTGAATGACAAGCTTGATAAGGAGGCTCATGAGTAGACATCTAGTCTGACATGCTAATGGTGCTGACCTGGACAACCTCTTCGAGCTCGCCCTACAATTATATGGGCAAACACCAGATTCTATATGTAACATGAATAATCTAATAGGGGCCGGTTATCCCTCCCCCCCACCAACCCCCTACTATTTTCAGGGCCTCCCACCCCCCCGAGAACAGGTAAGGGGGTGGGACTAGCCGTTGCCGGCCTATAGTTTCTTTAGGCAGATTCTATACGCCCCTTATAATAGTAGGGGCCATAGAATAGTAGGGGCCACCCTGCTTCCCGGAACTAGAATTCCCTACCCGGGTTGGCCCCCCCCACCCCAAACCCACCCCCCCCACTCACTACCCTGGCGAATAGTAGGGGCCCATGTGACGTATAGAATCGAGCCCTATTATTCTATTCTCGGAGGCCCTACTACTATTCTGAACCCCGATGATGAAGGTCTTGATCTGGGTATGTGGCTGGGTCTAGGTATGCGCCTAGGGATGCTACTAGTAGGGATGCTGCTAGGTATAGATCTGGATCACTTCGGTCGTATGGATCTGTATCGACTAATCATATTACCTCTGCTTTCTCTGCAATAATAAGCTCTCGATCTTTATCCGTGCCTGGGGACTATGCTACTGGCTATCGAACTGCTTCAATTGCTGCTGGGTCCCGATCAACTATAGTAGCACCTGGATATGCACCTGGAATGGGCTATGGCTCTCCAATGGGCACTGTATTGAAATCTGCTGTATCTGCTTCTGGGTCTCGATCTCGAACAGACTCTGCCTTTCCTTATGCCGCTACTGCTTCTGGAATTGTATATGAAATGGGCTGCATGCCTCTCGAACAGCAGGGGGTGCTATCGACTGTACGCCTCGACCGGTCTCGGGCCAGTGAATAAAGGGTAGTCTTGGGCTATGCCCCTCTCGGGCCAGTAAGGAGTTCTAATTCCTTTCTCTAGTTTCCTCTCCTTCACTCACCGGGAATTATCTTATTACTGGAGTTTGCCGGGGCGGGCTCTTATCTTCTACCGGTGCGGTCAGATTAGGATCCTAAATCGAGACTACTAAGGCTAGGACCGTCAACATCAAGATAGGGCCGCCTTTTCCTGTAGATCCGGAGGAAGCAGCAATCGAACAGCCCTCTACTTATGTCTAAAGGGGCATTGATTGAAGCACAGATTTTATGAGAAGCTGGCAAGGAGAGTGATCTGAAGGTCCAGCTGTTAAGCTTGAGTTCTAGCTTAGACAACAGAGCTTCCCAATCAATTTGCTTTTTGCATTGTCCACCAGAGAGAGGGGCGCCCAGGTATTTCGAGGGTATAGATCCTCTTTGGAAGCCCAAAATGCGAGAAATGTCTTAATAAAGGCACTAGGGGTAACTCTAACAGCACAGACTATGGGTAGGCCTTTACAACACACCGGGCCGCTTCGATCACAATGGGGACACCTACTAGCAGTAGGGCGTCTCCTCTTAGGCTATGGGGACAGGCATTAGGACGGTCTCCATCACCTCTTATACTGTAATGGCGGGCGGGTGGATTCGATCTCGACTGGGGCGTATACTACCGGGCAGATAACAGCTGTCTCTTGGTCTTAGGGCCGGGGATATAAGCCTGAGAAGAAAGTGCGTGTTAAAAGGCCAAGTGAATGAAAATGAAGCGTTTCAAAATGCATCTGACTGAAGAGGTGGGGTGTTGGCAAATTGAATAGATTCTATACGTCACATGCCTACCCCTACCATGTGACGTATAGAATCGAGAAAGGAGTAGCTTCGGTCTTAGCCAAGCCTTCTCATTGATGAAGACCTTCGGGCAGGATGATTCCCTGAGTTAGCCCTCACAATTGCTTTCTATGGATCTCTTTATCTATAAAAGGGTAACATTGGAAGACAGGGCGATTGGCTTGGCTTTTAAAACACAAGGTCGGAAAGAGGGAGGACACTTACCTTACCGGGGGATAATTCCCATAGGGTTCTGACCTTTAAGTTACTAATCGGGAGGGGGGGTGCTTTACTATATGCTCGCTTCCTGGTGGGGCAGGGAAAGAAATAAAGACGGATGCTCGCCTAACTAATTAGGCTAGTAAAGAAAAGAAAGAAGGCGGTAAAGTTGATAGGGAAGAGAAAACGGACGGTCCAGTTCACTGACTGGGTTACAATTCGGCATCGCTCTCACTCAGAATAGGGAGTCTTAGCGGGCCCTTCATTTCAAGAGTGAGAGTAGGGGTGGGAAATAGAATCATTACTGAAAACGGGTGCTTGCCAGTTATGATATGGAGAGTTGGGATAACATAAAAAGAAGTGTCGTAAAAAGAATGGTATCAATAATGATGACGATACATATATCTATATCTATATCTATCTATAAAGTTGATGGGATAACCTTATGGATGCGTAAAGATTGTTGGTGTTATTGGCCTACATTAACCCGATACCCCAAAAGACGCCCACTCCATCACACTATTCTACCACTACTTGAGCCCACTTATTTTAGGCTATAGTTGACCGTTATAAGCGTCTTTTCTACAGTTCAGGTCTTCATTCGCCAATTGCTTTGTTTTCATGAGAGGCCCCCTAACATTATAGGCCCCAATGATAGGCCCCACCATTCATTGCCCCCACGTATTGTTCTCATTGTTCTCGACATTACCCATTCAGCCACTTCTCGCACGAGTCACGGTTGAGTCTCAGCCCAAGAACTAGCACGAGGTCCCGGTTGAAAGATTAGAAGCTCAAGAACTATAACGAGGTCGCAATAGCAGCACGAGGTACGGATGACCAGCCCATAATTCAGAGGATGCCTACCTCTTCCTCAGAGGCAGTATAATCAGTAAAGAGGTAGGGTAGGTATGCTTGTAGGTGAGGCAGCTCAGCCCATCATCCATACTAGCTTGGGATGATAACCAGCCTAATAGCGGCACGAGGTCCGGGTCTAAGCATATCCCTTCCAGAACTCTTGTTTGTAGGCCCGTATAAGTAAAGGTAGCTTCACTTGGGCCATATTAGCTCAAGGTTTCTTTCATTAGCTAATAAATGTAGTATGGGTAGCTTTGGAAGCAGCCACAAAGATGTACGCTATTTATTATGAGCCGTCACCAATACTTATTTCGTAGGGTGAACCAAGCGTAAGTAGAACTCATTATGTTGAACAGAAGCTATAATGAGCCGGCACCCAGATGTACTCTATTTATTATGAGCCGGCCAAGTCAAGGAAGCAACCAAACAACCAGCTAGCTCTTGCGGGAGGAAGGCTTACCAGCCAAACAACTAGAACGAGGCGCGGGGGACATCAGCCCATGAATAAGTACGAAACGAACGAGGTATTTGGGGAAATTATCCTTACTAAAGCTACTTAGATGTGTAGGGACATGGCCAGTTTTCGGTGACCGCTTGCTCAATCATTTTCCCCCTTTTTTCCCCCCATAAAAAGCTATAGTACTTGGCTAAAGATAATCCGGTCTACATTATATATATATATATATGCATGCATGTTTAGGAGCTATTGTTTGGCTAAGCCATTTTCATTAGGCTACTTTCTTATCTATTCTATGCGTGCACATCAAACGCAGCTCCAGGTTGGCTAACGAAGCTTGGCAGCTCTGTATTCCCGAATAGTAGTACCCCCAGAGAACATAGTATTTTAAGGGTATTCTATCCAATGCCTTCCTTCGTTCGGTTAATCCCAGCCTTGGTATAACAACTACTCGAACAGGTTCATGAGCTTTATCCCGGCCTTACCTTAGGCTACTCGTACAGGTATCTACTATTCCCGAACTCTACTATCCGGTACGTACCTTCCTTTCCTTTGGTCGGATAACAACCCGTATACCTCCGGAGCTACTATCTTCTTCCTTCTTCCCAGAACTACTATCCGGTTCTTCCCATACTATCCGGGTCAAGAAGAATTGGACGGTAACCTTAAAGAATCTAAATCTACTCGTCCCTTTCCCTGGTGCACTCTAGCTCTCCCCGTTCATGGTCCTCTCGATGCTCAACCTCTCCCTCCATATTCTATCGGAGTGCCTGCCGGCGGCCCTACCCGATTCTTCTCATATGTATATTAGGAGTTAGATAATAGACTATTTTCGCACCCTCCTTTTTCTTGAACCCTATATTCTCACTGCTGCCCGTTCACACACACCGAGGACCCGGCTTCCCCCATAGGCCCCTTAGTGTCAGTACTTCATCAGAACATAACCGGCCGGAAGGCAGAAAGGAAGCGATTGCCCGCCCTCGCATAAAGTTCTCTTTCTCGGGCTTCCGGCCTCTATTTTCCTTACGGTCCCGCCCGCACTGCGCAGTCATTGGGTCCCGGCCTGCTCGCTACCGAAATGAATGGAAATATATTGATTCGGATTATCCGGCCAACCCTTGCGGTACGCCCTGAGGTAGGTTTCCTTGGTCTTCATCTCCAAAGTCCACTTTATTCTGGTGGGGCGAGAAGCTGAGATGCTTTTGCTCGCAGCAATAATGGGGAGAAGACTCCCAGGAGTGGGCTTTACGATACAGTAGCCCTCAGTTTCGTTCTACGTCTTCTTTTCATCGCCTGAAATACGAAAAACAAGAACTGGCGCCCTCCTACTATCCCGGCAACGGCATCAGGGGTGGGTGGCCCCCCCCCGCTTCAGTAGATTAGTTGTTGGGGGGTGTTTGCATTCCTCCCACCCGGCGGGGCGCTCGAGTGCTTGCTAATGAATCTTCCTTCTCGCTAGCTCCCTCCGCTTACTTTCCACCCACCCGGTGCAGTGGGTGAACTTATCTATAGTTGACCCAAAGGGTTATGACTCTACAAGGACAGAGATTCTCACTCACGCGTGTACATATTGATTTAAGAGCTCACCCGAACCGATGGGACCTCCCGATCGACCAGGGACAACGAACGAATAGAGGAACTAGGAGTCTCAGGATATAGAGAAGTCGTATCTCACACCTCCCTACCCACCTGAGCTTCCGTCCGTGGCTATGGCACCCTCACGAGCAAGCAAGCATCTCCTCCGCCCCGGGTAACAATAATGGGTTCAGCACCGACATTCATTGCTTGCGAGATGGTAAGCACCTAGCAGGGGCACGGATCCAGCGGAGAGAAAGAAGCAAGGTCGAATGAAAGCAATCATGAAGAGGGGTCGACTGTCTGTTAAGGCCCCTTCAGTCCCCAGCTAATTGGTTTTTTCAATCCCACCCCAACCCGGTATGCCAGATTATATACGTAACATGCCCCCGATGAACAACAATAGAAGGCTTGTTCAGCTGGGCCACCCACCTTCCCATGTTACGTATGTAATATGGGTTCCCTACCTGCGAGTGACGGAGGAGAGATAGTGCCGGATGTTGGAGGCGACCATCCTCCTGCCACTCTGTGCAGTTGGTGGACTATAATGCCTGAACCGAACCACCTTCCACCGGAGCGCCGTGTGGGTGAAGGTTGCCGGGTAGGAGGGAGTGAATGAAGGACTACCGCCCATACAACTAGCATTGAACTACCGTGCCATCTCAACAACTATAGTAGCGTACTTCATCTACCGTGGGTGCTCCGAAGAATGCATCCATCTACTAGAAATGGAAATGTGATTACTTTAATTATCACAACCTTACTTTCCAACTATCTATAATAGCCCGGTGGGTGGTTAGGTGAATGGGGGCCGAACGCCCTCTTCACCCATTATATACGTCACATGGGGGGGTGGGTGATCAACCTTCGGTTGCGATTCTAGATAGTTCCTTACCTTCGGTTGCTGTTGCTAACAACCTTGCTTTGTTCAATGCAATAACAACCTTCGGTTGCTTCCTTCCATCCATCCATGGGTGGGCATGGTTGCTCTTGCTATCTATCTTTCCAACCAACCTTCCATCCACCTCGCCTGCTCTGGGAAGGTTCATAGGGCGGGGGTTCAGATTCAACTATCAACTATCAACTATATAGAAGTTTTTGTTGTAACATGCCGATTATTGATAGTGAACTAGATTATTGATAGTTGCTCTGTTGATTGTTCATTCTTTCTAACAACCATGTTACGTATAGAATGAATCGGGGGTAAGATTCTGTACGTAACAGACCCTAGATTGGGAAGGTTCATTCGGTGCATGCAGAGGTATATTATTGTTGCTATAGGTAGGGACCGGGCGAATTCCCCTAGGTCGATCCACCTAACTGACCATCCTTGCCATTCGTAGCAGTTTATCCAGAGCCATTCGTAGCAGTTGCTTCATCCAGTGGGTGGGAGGAACTATAACTATAATTGAGATAGATAGCTCCAGTAACGACGAGTTAACTCCCATCCGGTAGTAGCAACTGTGCCCCTCCCTGAGCCGCCTAAATTGCATGGAGGCTTGGGCTCCTGGATTGAACCCCCGGTGTTGGATAGAAGACCCAATTCTAGGATATAGAAGTTAGGCCAGGGTAATGAGATCCTTGTTCCCTAGGGGCCCTACAATTATATAGAGTTTAGCCAGCCAACTATATAGAATTGTAGGGGCCACCCATGTTACGTAGAGAATCATCGAGCGGCCCCCTACCAATAGAGCCCAGCCAACTATATAGAATTGTAGGGGCTAGCCTATAGAATGGTAGGGATCCCCTACCCCCGGCCCGCCTTAGAATAGTAGGGGCCAGGGAAGGGGATAAATTCCGAGATGGTTCGATCGGGAGGAGAATCGATTGCCCACCCTTCGGCATAGTAGGTTCCCCTACCCCTACCTTCCGCTAGGAAAGAAGGCCAGCGTAATGAAGCTGGACTAGTCGGGTTGACCTTACTGGACTGGGTTAATCAGGGCGGCATTGGACCACCTAACATCTTCTTTCCTTGGTCAAAGCGCTTTAGATAAAGGAACGGGGGATGGTGCTTTTACTTCAATGGGGACTGGAATCAATGTGAAATCTAATAATGGTTTGTTGGGTTAGGCCATAAATCCCGGCCATAACTCAAGGCGGGCAGAGCATATAGGCGGGTACTCCCGCTTGGGCAGAGAATCTATTAATCAACACACTTGAGCTGATAAAAAAAGAGGTGGTTTAGCAAGCTGTTCTGGTGTTCTCGATCAATCTCGTTTCAATCAATTTTTCAAATATTATTCAAACGCCCTACCCCTACAATAATATAGAAGGGGGGCCCCTACCCCTATATTTGCCAGGTCATCCCGACTAGCCGAATAAAGGCGAATGCAGTGAGAGCAAGGGCCAGGGTAAGGGTAAGGTAAGGGCGACTAGCTGGGGTCCACTTCACTTAATTAACTGACGTCCCTACGCTAGCCAGCCAAACTACATTAGTCTATCCAGCCAAACTCCATCCATAATCCCCACCCCCGTAGCTTTCCCTGCTATCCATCCCCCACACCCCCGGCCGGATAGCTTCTTTCCCTGCCTCCCGGTCTCCGTCCGCCCTCAAATTCTATGGCAGCCCGGCCCTACGGGATCTCGAGCCCAACTATAGATATAGGCCAACCATACTGAATTAACGAGGCTCTTGTTCTCACAGAGTTAGGTCGCCCTCACCTTAGGTCGATTAGTTATAAACTACTTTCGGATGGAGAAACTCGAGTCGGATGTCTTGCCTCGGGCAGATTACAGTATATCCCCCAGAGAAGGCAAATGAAAGCTCAGGTAGGCAGGAAAGAAAGAATGCTCTTTGGGCTGGCACCCATGTCGAAGGGCCTCAAAAAAAACCGGGCTCTGCAGCAGAAACCTCAACTTAACCGGGCTCTTGGAACTTAACCTCCGGGCTAAACTAGATTGATGCTCGGAAACCCCGTGGCCATCCTTGTTCTGGAGATGAATAAATCTATCTACTGCATCTGAGGGCCCTCCAAAACCCTCAACTACTATAGTTATCCATCCAAAGTTACGGCACATCCGACCTTCCTTCCTTTCAACCATCCATCCATGGGTAGGAGCCCCGGCCCCTACTATTCTATGACGGAGGATAGCCTAACTCATTACCTGTCCTCAGGATGGGGCTGGAAACGTTAGGCTATCACTAACAACTAGAAACCTCCCGGTGCAGGGGGGCCTCCCACCCACCCCAGCAAGCCGGTTCGGTTGAGTCTTCCCTTCAACTAGAGAGAATACAATGGCCGGATGGATAACAATAAATAAAAAAGGATGGCCAGCTCCCTAACCTAGATAGTTCTATTGGATGGTCCCAGCTGCGAAAAGTATTCTAGTAGTTGCCTTTAGAACAATAGGGCATCCAGTGGCTCTATCCTTCACCGGGGAACTAATCAAGGTGGGAGTTATGGCCAACTCGACTGAAGCGGGTAGGTGCGACTTTCCTAATTCAACTACCGGCCCTCCCTTCCCCCCCTGGGAGGTATATCCTATAGCTACTTTCTTCCTTCCGGATGGGGATGTTTCTAAGGAGGGATGGATACTACGGACTTGTTGTAATTGTCAACTTGTTTAGTGGTATACTTCAAATAGTAAGGTCCGGTCCAGCTGAGGACTAGCTATTATGTCTGTCCCCTACTATTTGAAGGGCGTTTGCCGCTCTCCCTACCGTTATAGAACTCTCCCTCGGGCCATCCTCGTCGCGTTCGCTCTATAACCACAACCCGTTGAGACTATGAACAAACCGGCAGGCAGTGAGGGGTGACACCCCTACTATTTGAAGGGCGTTTGCCGGAGAGGAACCTCGTTACTGGACTACCTTCCATCCATCCAACTAGAAGCCACTAAGATATAAGGGCGAGCATGCTTTCATTAGCCGGGTAACCGGGCTCGCTGTGACGACTAAACTCTAGTTGTCGGTTCTCGGTGCTCCACCCTCGGATTAACTGAAAATAGTAGGGCATTGATTTATCCACCGGGGGTGAAGGGTAGGGCCAAGATGAGGGCAATGGATGAGGGCTTTCTCGCTATTCAGCCTGCTCCCCTCCCGCCCTACTATTCTAAGGCCCTACGGGGCTGAACTGTACAACTATTCCTATCCCAGCTTCTTTCCCAGCCTGGCATTTGATCGAGTGAAAGCATAAGTAGCGGCACCTTCGGCGGTTGCATATGAACCTGCAGGGGGTGAGGACAGGTTGTTGAAGTTGATTCATCAGTTTATCCATAACCCATTGGGGGTAAAGGGAAAGGCATAGGGTAGGACGGGAGTTATAGTTCCGGCAGGTGGGGGGGAATCTGCCTAGTGTACTATTTGAGTTGGGGCGGCGGCTTTCTTCAAAACTATTTGCTGCGCGGCTTTCTTATTGAATCGTTGATTCATGATCCGCTCATGGAAACTGGGTAGTGGGCCCCCTACTATTCTGACGGGAGGTCGAAACTGGGTAGTGGGCCCCCTACTATTCTAAGGATTCGGACAAGTGATCCGCCTCTGCCCCATGTTCAGTGATTCGATCCCGCCCGTCATCTCGTTGGATCGATCGTGACCCGCATCTATAGAGGAACCTTTATACCGGAGGGGCAACCTTTCTACCGGCAACTAATCCATCCTGGGGCTTCCCGGGGCCCCCCTCCCTTTGAACCCCCGGATGGCCTAATTAACGAGTTGAGTAGCCAACCGGCAACCCATGCGAGTTCAACCTGGGACGCACCTCCGGTAGGCTTCTCTTCTCATGCCCCCCCACCTTCTCTACTCTGTTAGCAGGATAGCAGGCCCTTTAAGAATGTTAGGCCAATGAAGGGGAGTTCAGTGCCGGTTCTCAGAGAAAGAAAGGTAGGTATCCGGTTAGAATAATAGAATAGAGGCGATTGGAAACAAAGAGACCAATAAAAAAGCTATTGCCTCCCACCCACCCAGTGCTCTGGATGGCTAGACTAGCTAGTGAACCCGGGGTTAAAAGGATGGAGCCACTTCCCCTGAACGGAAAGAAAGAATGTTAGCCCATCCTTATTGAATTGCTTCCCATCCTAGATTCTGACGATTCTATACTACACATGCCCACCCCCCTCCCTATAGCTAGATTCCAGATTATATACGTAACATGCCCTACTATAGCCCCTCTTTATTAATAAGCCTGCTAGAATAAGCAAATAGAATCTCCTCCCCCGGAAACTCTAGTTCCGATAGTTGACCGGTACTTAGATTCTATACGTAACATGCCTAGAATTTCGGTATGGCAGGTTGGCAACCCCTCCCACCCGATAGTTGACCGGCCTTATATACGTAACATGCCCCCGGAACTATAGTAACGTTTCCCACCCACCCTCCAAGCAGAATGGCAATAACTCAAAGAGCCCTATCTTCCACCCACCCACCCCAGCCCTATAGTTCCCACCCACCCATGTGACGTATAGAATCGTCGACTGAAAGGTCAATGAAAGCAAAGGCCATAGAATTGTAGGGGGCCCTACTATTCTGACGGGCCCTACTATTCTAATGGGGGTGGATCCGTAAGGGGAATTAATAGCTAGCGACATAAGTAGCATAAGCAGAGCTAGTTGTTTACCCGGTACCAGTAGTAGCACCAGCACTAGCATATCCACCAGTAGCTTCAGTAGCTTAGCTTGAACCATCAGCAGCATACGTAGCATACCTTCCACCTTTTAACCCTACGGGCACCACCAGCACAAGATCTGGACTCATACCCAGCAACATAACCAGTCACAAGGTAAGCATCTTAACCAGATCGATAGCCAGATTCTGATAGTAGTTAGATCCAAAGCTACCAGCAGCATACCTAGTTCCGGATCGATAGCCATAAGCATCAGTAGCTTACCTTGAACCAGTACCAACAGTGGCATAGCCGTCTTAATAAGTTCATGGTAAAGCCAGAAGCGTGCCGGCATAAGTATAGACATAGACATAGGCAGCATCAGTCGATCCAGTTGAACCAGTCGATTCCGTTGTTTAAGCTGTGGATCCATATCCAGTACCATCAGCGGCCCCTACTATTAGATTATTGACCCTACAGTAGATCCAGTTGCCCCTTCAAATTCTATGGGCAGCTTATGTTGAACCAGTTGGATAGCTAGAACCACCGGTATAAGCATAAGCATAAGCAGATGTTGAGTAAGTATGGAATAATTAAGACGACCCAGATTTTGTTGGCATTTTGAACCAGAGCGAGAAACAGTCGAATACGTTGACCCAGTTGGTTCATCAGTAGATCTAGCACCAGTAGGCAGGTGTTTACCCATCAGAATCTTACCTAGAAGCATACCTAGCAGCAGCTTTCCTCCTCCTGAGAGCCCACCCCAGTCTTCTGGCATCTGTGAATTAATGTGTGCCCCCCCCCCTTTCTATAGTTTTCTATGGCTCCCCATAGAACCCTTTCCCCTTTTCAATAGTAGGGGTAGGGGTAGGGGGGGCAATCTCAAATAGTTCTAGAATCGCCCATAGAATTGTAGGGGCCCTACGGGGCAAAGGCATAGGTTGGTTTACCTAGTCTATGAGCTTGACCCAGTTGCTTATCTAGTAGTTTATCCAGCACGAGTACCAGCAACACCAGCATACCTTCCAGTAGATTCTGTTGGTTCTGTCCATGATGCACCACTAGTAGTTCGACGATCCAGTACCAGCACCGCCAGTATGACGTTTATCCAGCAGCATAAGCATAACCAGATGCATACCTAGCAGCATATCTATAAGTTGATGTGGTTGATCCAGTAGTTGGTCCAGTAGTTTATCCACCGGTAACAGCACCATCACCAGTAGAACCATCAACAGCAATACCACCAGCATACGTATACCCAGCATCTTATCCAATACCAGTAGATCCAGCACCCCTGGCAGATTATGCCATTGATCCTGTTGATCCAGCACCATCTACAGCGTAGACAATAGCATATCTAGCAGCATATTCACCAGTCCCAGTTGGAGTTGATCTAGTCGATTAAGCAAGTGATCCTGTTGATCCGAACCACCCCCTCTTTTGAAATTGCATTATCTAGAGAAGCATATCCAGCAGCATATCCATATCCAGTACCATAGACAGTCTCACCTAGAGCACCTGAGTAAGCATCCGTAGTAAAGGAACCACCCGCATAGGCATAGCCCGTAGCTCCCCGGGGTTCTAAAGGTTCAAGATCCCGCCATTAAAGCAGTCGGCCCTTCCCCCCACCCCAATTATAGGCTTCGGTGCCAATTATAGGCTTTGGTCTAACTACCGTATTGATACCCAGAAGCAGCGTAGCTAGTTGTTGATCCTGTTTATCCATATCTAGACCTATAGCCGGTAGCATCCCTTCCTGTCCCAACTTATCCACCTAAAAGTTCTCCACCATCTCTCTTGTCCAGCGACATCCCTTCCATTTGTAGAACCCATAGTATCTCTCCCTGTTCCAGAAGCAAAAATAGAGCTAGTAGCAGATCCAGACGCAGTACTACCACCATGCATATCCATACCCAGCAGCGGGAGAAGCTTTGGTAGCTCGGGTCAACAATAGGCAGTTGTTGATATATACGATGCAGATCCATACCCAGATACGGATCCATACGCGGTAGACCCATTTCGAGATCGAGACCCAGAGCGAGTTACTTACCGAACAGACCCAGAAACAGATCTAGATGCAGTTGTTCTAGAGCAACTATAACAGCGGGGTGGGCTCCCGTTCCATAAAAGGAATACCGTTCTGGAAGCATAAAAGCAAGCATATTAACCAGATCGAGAGGCAGAGGTGCTGGGAGCAGGAGCAAAGCCAGATATGGGGGTAGAAGCAACGGATAAAGCGTAAGCACGATCCAACCAAGCATCACCAGTACTTCATTCATGGTGGGCTCGGCTCGGCCTCCCGAGAGACTAGACTATATAGGCCCAATATCCATTCCGCCCTCTCTTCTACCCCGATTCTATACGTAACATCCCTTGAAAGATTTCAACCCTGTAGTCTCTTTGGCAACTTTATTGACATGTTACGTATAGAATTCGCGGTGGGGTCTATCGAACTTGAGAAAAAACAAACTGCCACCACCAATAATCTAAAAGGGGGGTCGTCGAAAGATGCCTAAAGAAACTATAGGCATTCACAACCAAACTCTATTTTACCCTACTATTCTAAAGGGCTAGCAGGCTCATTAATGGCAGAGGGCTGCTTGCTGCTATATATCTGCCAGGGCGAGATCGCCAAAGAAACTATAGGGCCCATGTCTATAGCCGGGTGGGAGGGAATCATAGGGGCCCAAGGGGGTGAGCCTGTTACGTCTATAATATGGCGTACCGGTCAACTATCTATCTATCCATCTATCTATCTATCTATCTGGTTGGGGTGGGCCCCTACTATTCTATGGCATCGGAGGATGAAGGTTGCCGAGATCGATTCGCCCATGCCGAATAGTAGGGCCCTTAGAATAGGCCTGCAGGGGCAACGGCCCTGGCTAAGAATAGTAGGGGCCCACTACCAATCTACCTCCACTAGACCCACCCACCCGGGAATTCTAGTTGATGGGTGGGGGGTTATGTTCAATTCCCACCCAACAACAACTATTTTAAGCCCTCCCTCAACATTAGCTTCCCACCCACCCCAATTAATGTACGCCTGCTAGAGTAACCGAGATCGATTTGAGATAACTTTAGAACAACTAGAATTCTCTGCATGCAGGGGAACCGGGTGTGCATGAGGGCCTCTACTATTCTTAGCCAGGGGCCAACTCGACATTCCCATCCCACCCGGGATAACTCCCACCCACCCCCCGGCTATAGTTGCCCCCGCAGAAGTGTGGGATATTATTGGCTATTATTGGAACTTCCTACGAAGAACCACCCATGTGCCAGTCCTGGAAACGAGTCGACACCGAGTCGAGTCACCAATGGAAAGGATAAGTCAATTGAAACCGAGAACCAATCAGTCGAAACCGAGGACCCGCCATCCGTCTATCAACACCGAGTCAAATGAATCGCCAATTAAGAGGCGAGAGTCAGGTTGTCCATGATATCTGATCTTTCACAAAGTATCTAATCTAAGAGTCCGGGTATGGGAAAACGCTGCTAAAATGTTCGCCACTCCCAATCACAATCATAGACGTATTAACAACTGAAGCTCCCCTGCTGCATCAATCA
Source organism: Cryptomeria japonica (assembly GCF_030272615.1). Lineage (NCBI taxonomy): Eukaryota > Viridiplantae > Streptophyta > Pinopsida > Cupressales > Cupressaceae > Cryptomeria > Cryptomeria japonica. The sequence continues at coordinate 62,084 of NW_026729203.1, forward strand.
ACGACTGGAATCATCTACTTAATTCAGAAATAAACGAATTAGGCCCAGCAACCCAGGGAATGACCCAACCTCTCCTTATGCAGGCAGCCCGGGGAATAAAGGAAGTAGTCAGTCCATCTGACTGAAGGCACCCAACCACCGAACTCCCTAACTCTTTCTCGCCTATCCAATGGATTCAAATGCCCTATTATTCTATGGGCATCTGGTGGGCCAATCCTATTACCCCCCACCCACCCCTTCGAAAGGTCGTTAGCTGTCATCTATCGCAACGGCCCAACGAATAGTAGGGGCCCACCCGCTAACCCCTAATTCTTCTTTAGTGAACTGCCTCATTGAATGAATCGGTAGTAGCAGACGGGGGGACCCAACTATTCAAGTGGAACCCACCATCTATCCGATTCAATCGGTGGCCAGCCCACCTGGGCCAAATGGCACGAATCGAAGGATTGGATTCGAGGAGCCCCGGTAGTAAAGGTATCCTTGTCATCTCTATCACTACCCCGGTGCAATTGTGAATCATCATATCCAATAAACAGAGAGGGGATAGGGGCTCGACGAGAAAGAAACTCGATTCATTGGTGGGTGGGCCCCCTCTGCATCTATTATTCGGATGGATAATGAGCGACGGATGGATGGATAATGAGTGGGAACCTGGGGATCAGATTGCCTCGATTCCCAACCCCGACAAGGTCAGGTTCCATTCCATTCAATAGGCCTGAACTCGAGAGAGAAACTCCCGATTAAGAATAGTAGGGCGCTGGCATCCGAAGGGATGGCAAAGTGCATTTCTTTTCGATAGCCGCACTCCTTTCCCTAGTGTCGAGAACAGGTATTTCTTGTCTCCTGGGTCCAGGGAGGGAGGAAATCGACTCGACTCGACTGTCCATGATTCAATCGACTCGACTCAATACGTACGTAAGGTGCTTCTATCGTCCCGGGGGAAGCTAGAGGTTGGAATCGTCCCTTCCTTTCTACTCAACTCCAAGGTCCTTCTTTCCGGAATCGATCACCCGAACCAACCTGACCCCGACGAAGCCCGAGAGGTTCATGTCCCCTTCTCAGGGTTAGCGGCAAGGGATTCCTTTGCGAGAAAGATAACTCTATTCATCGTTGCCGACGACCTTTCCAATGCCATTCTCCAATAATAGATGCAGAGGGGCGGGGCCATCCAAATAGTCCCACCCGGCAGCTCTACCTCCCACCCACCCCTGGTAGGGCAATTGCTAGAGTTGGGGACTTCCTTCTCGTCCCCGCCTGATAGATAATGGAGAATCAAACAACTGCCTGCTATCGAACAACTGGACCTGTCCTGCCGAGGAGCATGAGTAAACACGATTCCGTCCCATCAACGGGCACCCTAGCCGTTCCCCCCCCGCTGCCATGGCATCAGCCTGCGGCGAATAAGCTCTAGTTGGGTGGGCCCCTACTATTCTAGGGGCCGTTGAATTGTAGTGGAAAGAAGAGCCCATAGAATTGTAGGGCCACCTCCCCTGAAGACCGGTACACCACTTTGCTTCTCCCCGCGAGTAGCCTCCTAGGTCATTCGCTTCACTATTCCTTTATCGTCCCCGGGTGGGGTGATGAATCATGCTTTTCAGTGGAATGGGCGGGTGGGTCAATGAATCGGATCAAGCATTCGTCACTCCGCGGCGCTCCAATTGTCGATGAAGGAGGTGTGCCAGCCACTGATCGAGCCATTGATTCCACTTCACCATTCGGGGACGTCGAGGCGAACTAGGCGGTCCTCCCTCTCCATCTCCATCCCGACATGAAGCGGGATCTGGTCCTGCATCTCCTCCTGGGTATGATTCCAAGTCGGGGCAAACATGAGGAACAATGAAGAAGAAAGCGGTCCGGGTGGGTACACAAGGGGTTTTGGGCCCGCCCCGAACGAATACGGGTATCCAACGAATAGTTCCACACTGGAGCAGGTCCTTTCGATTCAAAAAGTGATGCCACATCTGGAAGCGCGGTTACGAATCCTGTTCGAGCCCGGAGCAATACAGCAGTCGACAAGGGAGAGGGGATTGGGAATGAATCAACAGTGCTCGAAACTGGAGCCATGACCTGTTGACCAAATCCGCTCTTAAGACTGTGCCGTACTAGAGTTCCCCCCCACCCGGAACTTTAGTAACTCGACTGCTTGGTTGCCTCCCCGGTACTCGACTTGTAATTCATTCACTCGACTGACAAGCGGGCCCTTTCCTATCATTATTGGGGGACTCGGCGGAAACGGGAATTTTTCTATCGGGTGGCCTTGTATTGTCTACGTATTACCGGACGGAAGCAATAATCGAGCGAGGAGATCTCAACCCCACTACCCCCCATCGATCAATAGAGGCGTGGGGGCATGGATGGATGAAACAGGCCCTTGTGTTGATCGATTGATCGCCTATCTCTATATTGGCACTCCAGTCACTTGTCAATTGCTAGAGATTTGAATTCAAAGTCGAGGTCTGCCTGCCTGATGAACTGCCTGCCGATTTTGAATAAGGAAATAAGATACTGCTCTTCTGGGCGGATCGAAAGCGGCACATGAATGGATGTGGACAGTAGGGTCAATGATTTGGAATGATAATATCGAGAGCCGCCCTCGGTTTTATGTCGAGTCCCCCAATACTGGAACATTCCAAACAAACAAGCACCTGGGCTATGGAAGTTAGCTGCCCCGAATATTTCGGTACCCGGGTCAATGATTTGGAATGAGAAGAGCCGGGATGAAATCCAATGCTTTTGTCTGTCTATAGAAATATTAACAACTGAACTCAGTTGCAGGGAGGGTGGGAATTTGAGCGGTCTTATGGGATACTCAATTACAAGTCGATACGAGGCAATGAAGTCGAAGCGGTTCATCGGAAGCATCCATCTGTCTCCACCCGGATTTGAAAGAAATCGAAGAGGCGACTTCATAATCCGTATATAACGAGTCTCCCCGCCCAACTATATATATATAGCCGCCGAAGGGCGATTATTATTGGATTGAAAAGGGGAAGGAGTGGTCAATATGGGGTGGACTCTGTTATAGACGAATTAACAACATCACTTCTCACTTAACCTCTCCTCTCAGTCGACCTTCAGCAGCAACTCGAATAACTCCTTATCATTGTCTGATTCGTCAATGGCAAAGCTTGAAACGGGGTGCCTTAACCCCCCACCCGGGATAGAGTTCCCCCCCACCCAACCATCACCCGGTCCCCACCCTGCTTCCCGGGCCCCTACAATAATCTACCTCCATGCACGGGGGGGGGCTCGCCAGGGCCCTACTATTCTAAAGGAGACCTGCTGCTTGTTGGAATGTGATCTGTGGCCCCCCCGGTTCCTAAGCGCATGAATGATCCATAGCTCCTCCACCACGGATGGGATGACCACTGGCGTACGGGAGAATGCCAACTACATAATGGTGCTAACTATACTCAACTAGACGTGCATCAGTCGCCCCTGGCTAAGAATAGTAGGGCGAGGACGAACTACCGTCAGAATGGTAGGGGCCCTGCTGATTAGCGATTTCCATATCCGTTCTTCACGGATGCCCTGGGCGCCCTTTAGTAGCTCTGCCCTTCATCGGATACAATAAGCGAATAGCCGAGAACGTATGGTGCGCAAAAAAACAAGATTGAATACTTAGATTATTTCTTGGAGGGCCGATCCGATGTTCCAACATGAACACAGTGTAATCGCGTTAGATCGAGTTTTTTTGCGATTCCACGGCATTCTATCTCCCCCCACCCCTTTTTAATCTACCGACGGAAGGTGGGACATCCCAATGATGTGACATGACTGTTTCCAACGGGGTGGGTGGAGATAGAGCAAGCTTTGACCGTGCATCATCGTATGCCAAATCAAGGAAGATACCAAGTACCAAGATACTGATTTAACGCCATCGACAATAATAGTAGTAGTAGATTTGAGGGGCGTCGGTTTGAGTCATCAACACGGTCACCGGCCATATTAAGTTCGCATCTCCCATTTGATCTAGGTCGAGGCCGATCTAATCACGAGAGATTCCCTCCAGCTTGTCACCGCTACGATCGAACCAGAATCCCATTCTCATTTCATCATGTTGTGTGGGAAGTGAACCTATCGAGCTAGAACCATGTGTATTACATTGGATGCAGCCGTGTTGCGCTTAGAATAGGGAAGAGGAATATGAAGAGGAGCCAGATTGGTCCGCTTCTGACATCTGTCCTTAGCCCCAGTAGCAGTATGTGGGCTCCTTAATAATAGGGAAGGCCCTTACGGATAAGCGGGGAACCCGGACATCTGGCATACCGGATTAATGCTACGCCCCTACTAGCAAAAATCATGCGTCAATTTCTGTTCCGTGTTATGCAGATAGAGAGAAGGTCCGGAAATGCAAGGGGGCCACCCCGGCCCCCAACGTAGATAAGAGAGGGCTCCACCAGCCGCCCCTCCGGGAGGAAGATGCCGTTTAGGGGCCCACCCTGCATGCACGTAGGGCAAAACGAGATGTGCTGGGAATGGAATCACCGACTTCTTGGAATGGGGAGGGAATGAATCACCAACTTCACTGAGCGAGCACTTCTCCATCACCTATTACGTACGTCATATGACTGACTCGATGCAGTAGGCGCCGTTCGATAGGAAAGGGCGCACCCCCCGCTTTCGCCCTACCATTCCCCCCCACCCCGGGCCTTTCTCTTTATTGGTGCAATCCCAAAGCCCAAATAAACTCTAGGGCCTGCCAGAGTCTATACGTCACATGAGAGTGAGAAACTTTGAAGCACTGAATCGAAACTACGAAAAAGAAAATGATACTGGCAATCGCAAACCAAACACTTCATCACGGGAGTGCACCACCGGAAACATGATTTATTTTGAAAAAACGGATCAAATCTTGGTCCAGTTTCGAAACCTCAGTTCCTATTCACAGTAGGGCCTCGGTTCGCTATAGATAGTAGGGGCTCAGTTCAATCAGTTCGGAAGAAATCACTCTTTGCATCTGAACCGCCTAGAACGAACCTGGCGGCTATGGGAGGCCCTACCTCTCTATATTGGGTTTTGTTTCATCTTAGTTTTTTTCACAGTAATCAGACGGATAAAGGAACCCAAACCCTCTGCACTTTCATGCATTGGAATGGGATTGATTTCTCCGCCGTTCGGAGCGGATCAATCAGATCACCTTTATAGAGTAGGGAGTGTTTGGCAAAGCCCCTATCCTTTCTAGTTACTACACCTCTATCGGAATTGATTTATCCGCCGAACTATAACGTTTAATTAAATAAGCGGCGGCGCAGTAGGGCAGCCGCAAGAAGAAGGACCGGATCGATCTATCTATCTAATTGAAATCCCCTACTTGAGCCGAGATGCATGTACACTCTCACCTGCAGCTTGGACGAGTCTAGTTATCTATGGATTTCTGGCGTTTGACCTGGCACGATTAAGAATAGTAGGGCTCGGGGTGAACCACTCTTCATCCCGATAGATACAACTGCACTCTCTTCGAGATCAAGATAGATACAAGTAGCATAGCATTCTCCATAGAATGTCGAAGGGCACATGATTTCTGCTGAGACACTATCTATTCTATCTGGGTGGCGATCAATCATGTGACGTAGAGAATGCCCCTTATAGATAGTAGGCACTCGATCGATAGACCGAGGAGGGAGAGAACCATCGTTGGGCGGAACGAACTCCATCTCTTCCCCACGGGAGAGGTTTAGAAGGAGGAAATAACCTTATGACCAATCTGCCGGAAGAGGTCGTCTGCTAGATGTCGTACCAGATCGATAGGCACAGGTGCGGCCCACCCCAACTTTATTGAGAGACTGGAAGAGATTTGAATGCCCTACTATCTATAAGGGGAATTATAGGCTCTTCAGGCTTGTTAACGCTTCTGCATCGGAAGCGAAGCACTGAAGCATTTCTATCGCCCCCAGGGGCATTTACGGAAATGGGGCGAGGGAAGCATCTGCGAAGGAAGTTCGATACCGGGGCCCCACCCGGCTTTGTAGTAGGTTGCCTGGAGCGCCAACACCAGCTATATAGTAGGTAGGGCGCCCAATCTCTTATCGATCATGCTACGGGCATGCAAAGGATGGCATCATATATGCAAATATGCCCCTCCCCCTCTTTTTGTAATGGTAATGGGCGTTAGTTCGCTGAATAATAAGAGTAGGGCACCGCACTTCTTCCGATTACCTTTTGCCTGCCTTTTGTAGACATGACAACCACGTTCCCTCAAATAATAAAGCGGGCGCGATTGGATAATGGGTGGGGGCACTCGGCTCTCCCTCGACCGATAGAAAGAAATAAGCTTTCAAGGTCTTCATGCTGAGGTTGTGCAGTGAGCGATAAGCAGCATATCGTACCGGCCCTATTTTGGGGGGTTAATTAATGTACGCCTGCCCTTAATGGCATTAGCCTGCTAGCCCTTACAATAATCTGAAAGGGGGCCCGGCACAATAGTAGGGGGTAGGGGGTAGGGGGGGCGAACGTTATTAACTGATGCCATTCATTATTCTAGCAACTATCCCTACTATTCTATGGCGGCCCCTACTATTCTAAAGGGCTAGCAAGCTTATTAATTAATGTTGCCCCTACTATTCTATGGGAGGGTGGGGGGAGATCGATCGAATTCTTCCTTTATCCTAGACTTGATCATCGATCTCGAACGGGGAACCCTATAGTTCCCACCCACCCGGATAGCCGTAGGGGACCACCCACAACAACTTAGGCATCTACCTCCACCCCATTAGAATAGTAGGGCTCAAACCGGAACCCGGCCCTGGCGTCTCCTCCTCCCACCCACCCGAATAGAGTTGGGTGGGAGGGACTCTAGTGGCGGGGGCTCGTGTGTGGGGTTGGGTGGGGGGCTGATTCTATACGTAACATGCCTATAATGTTGTGCCCCTACAATTCTATGGTAGCGTGAGGGTAGATGCCATTTGTGGGAGGCGGGAGGGTTGGGAATTCTAGTAGTCGGTAGAAACGTTGTTGGGTGGGTGGCCCTCTATTCTATTGTTACATTGCCCTACTATTTTCAAGGGGGCATGTTACGTATAGAATCTAAGTACCGGCAACTATAGTCCCACCCTTCTCGCCGGAACTCTAGTTTCCCGGAACTCTTGCTTCCCCCCTACTATCTAAAGGGCTGGCAGGTTGATTAATGGCAGTGGGAGTTTCCGCTATAGGGTCTAGTCATAGATTCCAGAGTCTATACGTCACATGCAACTAAAGTTCGAAAGCATTGTTTCTCCATTTCTGTCCGATAGTTTCATGTCCAATTTTGAGCAATTGATTCGACATCTTTTTCGTCTAGAATAGTAGGGCCTTTCTATTGGCCTATGTTTCAAGAAACGCGAAGGGAAGGTAGGGAGGGGCAGATTCTATACGTAACATGCTATAGTTCCCTCCCACCCGCCGGCAAGAAACAATAGGCCGGTTGCCGGATCAGGAGCTGGCTGATTGAACCGATAGAAACTTTGGTTGGATCGATCCCCGGGTACTAAAATGAAACGGGCCCCTCAAATTCTATAGGCTGCATCCCTACTATTCTATGGGGGGTCGCTTCACCAGTCTACGGAGCCAGACTTTTGATCAACCCCCCCCTTCAGATTATTGTAGGGTTCCGCTCGGGGAATTGATATGGGTCGCTGAACCAGTCATATTCGCGATCAAAATTCTCAATGGAGAGATGCAAAGCTAAAGCCCTATAGTTCCCACCCACCCGGGTCGGTTTGCCAGTCATATGACCCAGACTTTTGAGAAATGGAGAGATGGTTTATTAGGGAAATATCGTTTGGTCGCTGAACCAGTCATATGTAGCGATCAAAATGAATAATAGTAGGCCCCAGGTTGATTAATGAAACTATTGCTTCCCACCCTGCATTTCTAGTCGATTCCAGAGTCTATACGTCACATGCGTCACTCTAGCAGGCTGCTCGCATGGCAGGCGAT